>NW_007256165.1:739120-754389 GCF_000164805.1 Carlito syrichta | reverse complement strand
CTAGGTCATTTTCTGAGGGTAAATTTTATTTACTTCAGCTTTAATTATGCTTATACACACAATGTCTGGAACATAATAAAAAATTACAATGCATGCAATAATTTTTTAAAATGTGACCTTTGGTCAAGAGAGAAAACAGTAAATATAATTATACCTAGACTTATTTAAGATGTTGGACTTTAAGAGGAACTTTAACATGATAAGTATGTTAAAGGATCTAATGCAAAATGTTGGCAATATGTGTGAACAGATAGGGAATTTCAGCATAAAAATGGAAACTATACAAATAATAGCCAAATAGAAATGTTAAGTATACAGAATATAGTAAGACAAATGAATAACGGGCTTTACACCAATATCCAAACTGAAAAGAACAGGGAAAATAAAGAAACAAAATGTACAATATATGTGGGGTAAAATCAAGTAATCTAAGTTATAGGTCATTAAAGTCCCTGAAAGAAAGAGGACATAGAAACGATGTAGGGTAAATATTTGAAGAGATAATACATGAGAATTTTCTAAAATTGTTGGAGCATTAACCAACAGTTCCAACCTTAGTGAATCACAAGTCAAGATAATAATAAAAAAAAACACTTAGATATATTGGGGTGAACAACAAAGATAAAGACAAAATCTTAAATGCTAATAGAGGAGTTAAAAAAGAAACTTTGTATGTAGGAATCTCAGTTGACTTCATGAAAACAATAGAGGCCAGACTATAGATGAATAACACATTTAAAATTTGGAAAGACCTAGAATTTTATTTCTGGAGAGTATATCTTTCAAAATTGAAAGCAAAATAAGACATTTCCAAACAGACAAAGCTGGGAATTTTTCTCCACTGACTTGCCCAGCAAGGAATGCTAAAGTAAGTCCATCAGACTTAGGAGAAGCAAGATAGGAGAAGTATGCTTTGTAGTGAGGAAGGAAGAGCCAAGGAAAGGAGTGCCAGCTTTAACAACAAGCAAGGCAAAAACAGTCACCAGCACCATCTCAGCCTCATCTGCTCTTTCTAGGACAAATTCAAAGTGATGTATCCATGACCCCAGTGATTTTAGTAGAAAAGTCCCTGGTGACCAGAGCCCTGTTAGCCATACAGACCATGGTAACTGCACAGCCTTCCCCAGAACCAACTCCTGTGCCCAGACAGAGCAGCAGAGAAGACAAGGGAAGGACAGGGTGCCAAAGCAGGCTTATCCCTACCTTTCCCAATTGCAGAGCTTTTGGGGAAGTGGGTGAGACAGTCCCTGCAGTGGCTCACCTGGCAACCTCTGAGGTCATTAGCATCTATGCCTTGTCCCACCTGGGACCATTTTCAGGATCATTGGCCCTAGAGAACTCTGAACTGCAGGACCAGAATGTGACCTCCTGGGTCAGGCTCCTTCTCCTCTGAATTAAACTTTCGGCTCAGTAACCCTAGAGGCTTAACTCTGCCTGCAAAAGTCACAGGAATCTTCTTGTCGTCAGTACTCCCACCCAGTTTACTTTGGTGTGTGGTGGTGGTGGTGGTGGTGTCATGGTGGTGTGTGTGTGTATATGTGTGTGTGGTAATAGTGTATATATATGTGCGTGTGGTGGTGGTGGTGGTGCGTGTATGTATGCATGTGGTGGTATATGTGTGTGTGTGTGGTGGTATGTATATGTGTGCGTGTGGTGGTGGTGGTGTGTATATGTGTGCATGAGGTGGTATATGTATGTGTGTGGTGGTGGTGGTGGTGTTATGTGTATGTGTGCATGTGGTGGCCATGTGTGCATGTGGTGGTGATGGGTGGTGTGTGTGTGTGGGTGGGTGGGTGGTGTGTGCACGTGTGAGTGTGATGGTGGTGGTGTGTATGTGTGAGAGAGTTTGTGGGGTTGTATGTCAGAGTAAGAGGAAGGGCCTTAAAAAGGATTCCTACTTACTAGATTTTTATTTAGGAGAGATCAGATACAAATTGCAAAGTCTACACTTTCCAAGGACTTATAGTCCAAACAGAAAACAATTAGCCAGAGAAGCAAGATTTTAAAACATTTATTTGTGCAGCAGTATTTATATCCAGGATCAATTAAAATAGTTAAATTCTGTGCAAAGTTGTGCCTTTAAAAAAGTGATGCAGGCTCATTATTTTTTTTTGGAAATTTTACAAAAGTAGAAAAAAGCAAAAAGTAGTTTAAAGATGATCGCTAGTAGCATCATTTTAATCTTTATCATTTCAATCTTTTCTCTATAAATGGCTACATGGGCTTTTTTGTTTGTCTGTTTTGGATGAAGGTATTTTTATTTTCTTAGGAAAAAATTCTTACACTGTATATACCACTTTGAATTCCATTTCTTTCTCTACTTTTATACTATAAGAATCTTTTCATGTTGTAACATACATGTTTAAAATATTAGTTATATTGTAAAAATATGCATTTATTTTAGACAAACTTTAAATATAGACAAGTTAAAACTACCCCAGTTACACTTCCACAACCTTCTGTTCCTCTACTCTCCATTATCCTTGCCAGTGTAGTAGGTATGGGCCTCAGTTTATGCCAGAAATGTGTCTGTGTGCATATATAATGTTATATATGTATGCATGTAGAGGGTTGTATGTATGTGTGTGGGGTGTGTGTGTGTGTATGTGTGTAGGGGGGGATATATATACTATATATATGTGATAATATATATTCCCTTACTTTCTATATGTATAAATATATACAAACACACATATATACACCTGTTTTTTAACTTTAAATGGACTCCAGTCCAACTCTGAACCCAACCTTAACCCCATTTTGCTGCCTGAGTACACATGATCATTATTTTTAGAGCTGTAAGAGGTCTCGGAGGCTTCTATAGTAATAAGAATCAGAGGGCTCGTGCCTTTCATCATCCATCCCATTCTTTCTGGTGAACCCGACATGCCCACAGCCTTTTGCCTGTTCTCATTCACTCTAGGACCTCTATTTTCCTCTGCCTTTGTGGACTGGCCTCCTTGCAGTGTGGACTTTAAATGGTAGAGAACGGTGAACTGGCAGAGTCAGGTGCCCACCCCACCACCTGCAAGACCAGCACACCTGTGTCCCTTTGCATTGGACATCAGGGAAACATACTCTTGTCCCCTGCACTCCCAAAGACCCCTTGTCCCCAGGTTTACCTTTTCAATAACTTTTTTTTTTTTGCCTTTTCAAAACCTTTTTTTAAAACTGGATGACAAAGAGGTTTCTGCTTTCAGGTGCGGGACTATTAAAGACCTGGCTTTCAGCTTGGAAGAGGAAAGAGGGGGAAATATAGTAAACAGCATACATATTAATATGCACAAAATATCTTGACATACAGAGAATGTCTTCAGCAGTGAACTGTGGTTGCTGGAAAGTGGGGTGTGTCTTTCAAGCATGTTTGGGACAGAAAAAATTTTGAGAATGACTGATCAGGGGGAACTGTGATTCTACATGAGATCTTGTACACTGAGGCCAACTGCAAGTGATTAAATATATCCAACTCTTTCTTTATGTGCTTTTCCTCATTGTTAAAGAAAGATCTTTCAGAGTCTCCTGTATTTCCTTTGCTACAGTTTAGTCAAGGGCCTCCAGAGAAACAGAACCAATAAGAGATATTTGTATAACCAGAGGGAAATTTACTTTCAGAAACTGGCTCGCACAATTGTGGAGACTGGTAAGTCCAAAATTCACAAGACAAGCCAACAGTCTAGAGATTCAGGTAAGAATTAGTGCTTGATCCTAAGTCTGACTTCTGCAGGTCAGGCTGGGCAGACTGGACATCCTGGAAGGGTTTCCATGATGCAGTCTTGATGTCAAATACCTTCTTTTGGAAACTTAATTCTTTGCTATTAAGGGCGCCAACTGATTGGATGAGGCCTGCCCACATCATGTAGGGTAAATTGCTTTACTCAAAATCTACTGACTCAAATGTTAATCTCATCTAAAAATACCTTCACGGCAACATCTAGACTGACATTTGTCCAAACAGCTGGGCATCATAACCTTGCCAAATTGACACATAAAATTAACTTCAAGAGAAACAGAGAATTAAAGCTGAGTGCCATATCTGGGATAAAGTGCCAAGAGCTTAGCCTGTGAAGCACATTTCTCATGGAATCCAGAAGGTGTCTATACTTAAAGAGATTCTTTTCAATTGAACTGATTTCACTTGACTTCAAAAATGATTGAGTTAAATGCTTCAAGATGACTGACTAGAAGCATCTGGTACTTACTCACCTCCTCCACCAAGAAGAACCAAAATAGCAAGTAGATAATCATACTTCGAATAGATCATCTAAGAGAGAACACCAGAATTCAACAGAGAAAAGACCAGAAACACCTAAGGCAAGGAAGAAAAAGGAAGCAAGGCAGTCTATTTGGCCAGGATTGGCTGGGATCCCAGAGAGGCTCCCCAGTGCAGGATAAAGGTAAATGAGAGGCTCCCCAGTGCAGGATAAAGGTAAATGAGAGACTCCCAGTAGTCCACATTCTCACTGTGGATCCCTGCAATCCGAGACATGGGAGAGCTTCTTGACTCTTCTGAGCCCTGAGAGGGAGCTTCCTGGAGACCACATGATGGCCTTGTTTCAGGGAAGGAGCTAATGCCAGGTCCTACACAACCCCTGAGACCTAGCCAGCTATGGCACAGGGGTATTTTGAGAGCCCAGCCTTCACCAGACTGTATTGTGCCCTAGGGCCAAACAGCCCCTACATCTCCACATCACGGGGGCCCCATTGACATTCTCCATCTGCAAGCCACCTCCACTGCTGACTACTGCTACCAGGGCCAAGGTACAAGCCATTAGCAGTGACCCTGCCACTCCCAGCAGAGAGGTTACCACTCATTTACAAGCACCCTAAGGTCAAGGACCCTGACCTAAGACTGAAGCACACAGCTGTCTGCTTTTGGTTGCTACCACTGAAGGGAATCTTATCTACTCAGTAGCAAAGCCACTGCAGCCAACTGCTCCTACCTGAACATTCCACCAGGGTCCAGTGATCACCCAACCCCTACTCACCACTGCCGATGCCCACCCACACATACCACCAGGGGGTCTGAGAACAGGCCTGCCCGGTTTAGCTGCAACCACTCCAGTGCTTGTCCAAGGTCCCGGGAATTGCCCTGCCCTGTCATTGGCACCTAAGCACTGCTCCTGGGGGCCTGAGGATGCATCAACCCAATCTGGTGCTATAACAACAGCTGGCACCCATCCACATGTGCCTCTAGTGGACTTGGAGACTGGCCTGCCCAGCCCATCACAGCCATCACCAACACCAGCATGGACAGCATGGAAACCAGAGTGTTGTCTGACTACTGCTGCTGTCATTGCCCACACCACATCTGCTAACAAAGACCTGAGGACAGACCCATCCACCTGGCCCACTACTGCCATTGTTATCACCCGAGCAAGCTGACTGGAGGCCCAAGAATCAGCCCATCTGGACTCACTAATCCAGTGTCACTATATGCACCCTGGGGTCCAAGGACAGGCATGCTAGGCCCACCACTGCTATCACTGGAGCCTCAAAATGGCCCACTTTGCATCCCTGTCCCCAGTAGGATTTCACCACAGCCTTTATTAACAAATGAACTCTCAGTCAGTAAGGAAATCATAGACACCATTGACACTATAAAGAAACTATATGGAGACTAAACCACTACACACACTCAGAATCAAAGCTGATGTACCCTAACAAACCAACACTATAGATACATATTCAGAAAAATGTCTCCCTCTGTGAAAGCAAATCTAAAGAACTGGAATAATCAACTATTACATCAGATATGCAAATATCAATGTAAGGGCACAAGAAACATGAAACAGTAAGAAAGCATTACACTTCCAAAGGAACACAATAATTATTGAGTAACAGATATCAATGAAAGAAATGTATAAAATGCCATAAAAAGAATTCAAAATAATGATATTAAAGACACTCTGCCTTCTTTACAAGCACCCTAAGTTCAGGCCCCCCTACCTGAGACTGAAGCACACAGCTGCCTGCCTTTGGTTGCTACTACTGAAGAGAACCTCATCTACTCAACAGCAAAGCCATAGCAGCCAACTGGTCCTATCTGAGCATTCCACCAGTCACATGTGCCAAATTTATGAAATGCCAGAAAAAGAATTCAAAATAATGATATTAAAGAAGCTCAGTGAAACACAAGAGAGCACAGATTAAACAATACCAAGAAATCAGAAAAATAATTCAGGATATGAATGAACAATTCATAGAGATAGATATTATAGAAAAAAATAGATGTCATAGAAGTCCTGAAATGAAATAATTCATTTAATAACATAAAGAATACATTTGAGAGCTTTAACAATAGACTAGATCAAGCTGAAGAAAGAATCTCAGAACTTGAAGACAAGTCTTTTGAAATAACTCAGTCAGAAAAAAATAAAAAAGAATAAATAAAACCTACAAGATACATGGGACATCGTAAAGTAACCAAATATTTGTATTTCCATGCCCCAGAAAGCAAAGCCAAAGGGATAGAAAATCTATTTAATGAAATAATAGCTGAAAACTTCCCAAATCTAACAAGAGATTTAGATATCCAGATACAGAAAGAGATTTAGATATCCAGATCAGAGATATTTAAATAAACCAATTTAAAAAGGTCTTCTTCATGGCACATTATAGCTAAACTGTCAAAAGTCAAAGACAAAGAGATAATTCTAAAAATAGCAAGAGAAAAATTCTTATCACTTATATAGGAACCCCCATCAGACTAACAGATTTCTCAGAGGAAACCTTACAGGATAGGAGAAAATGGAATGATACATTCAAAGTACTCAAAGAAAAAACTGCCAACCAAGTATACCAAAATGATCAAAGTTACCATTTATAAATGAAGGAGAAATTAAGTCTTTCCTAGACAAGCAGAAGCTTAGGGAATTAATCACCACTAGACCAGCCCTACAAGAAATGCTTAAGAGATTCCTACACTTGGAAGCAAAAAAAAAAAAAAAATGATATCTACCACCATGAAAACACATGAAAGCATAAAATCCACTGGTAGAGCAAACACAAAACTAAGGAACAGAAAGGACTTAAATGTTACCACTATAGAAAAGCACCAGATCACAATGATAAATAGTAAAAGAGAAATAAACAGAGGATATACAAAACACCAGAAAACAATCAATAAATTGACAGAATAAGCCCTCACATATCAATACTAACCTCTAATGTAAATAGATTAAACCTTCCACCTAAAAGATATATACTGACTGAATAGATAAAAAATGACCCAACTATATGCTGCCTATACAACTATACACTTCACCTGTAAAGACACATACAGACAGTAAGTAAAGGAATGGAAAAAGATATTCCATGCAAATGAAGAACAAGAACAAACCAAACCTAAAATTAGTAGAAGGAAAGAAATAATAAAGATCAGAGCTGAACTATACAAAATAAAGACAAAAATTTACAAAGGATCAATTAAATAAAGTTTTTTTTTAACTAAACAAAATTGATAAACTGACAACTAGGTTAACCAAGGGGGGGCAGGGGAAGCAAAGGCCCAAATAAACAAAAAGGGATATTGCAATGGATACCACAGAAATACAAAAGATCATCAGAGACTTTTATGAGCAATTATATGCTAAAAAATTGGAAAACCTAGAAGAAATGGATAAATTTTTGGACACATGCAATCTACCAAAATTTAATCTGGAAGAAACAGAAAACCTGAACAGACCAATGAGTAAGGAATTGAATCAGTAATAAAAATTTTCCCAACAAAGAAAAGTTCAGGACCAGATGTCTTCACTACTGAATTCTACCAAACTTACAAAGAAGAACTGACACCAATTATCCTCAAACTATTCCAAACATCAGAGAGGAAAGAATTCTCCCTAATTCATTCTATAAGGCCTGCATTGCCCTGATATTAAAACCAGATGAGGACATAACAATAAAATAAAATTATGGGTCACTATTCCTGATGAACATAGACACACAAAAATACTCAATAGTACTAGCAAACTGAATCTAACAGCACATCAAAAAGATAATACATCATGACCAAATGGGTTTTATACCAGAGATACAAAAATGGTTCAACATATGTAAATCAATAAATGTGATACATCACATCAACAGAATTAAGAACTAAAACCATATGATCATCTCAATAGATGCAAAAAAAGCATTTGATAAAATGTAACATCCTTGCATGATTAAAAAAAAAACTCTCAACAAACTAGGTATAGAAAGAACATACCTCAAAATATTAAAGGCCATGTGTGACAAACCCATAGCTAACATATTGAGTGGGAACAATCTGAAACCCTTTCCTCTAAGAACTGGAACAAGACAAAGATACCCACTTTCACCACTCATATTCAAGATAGTATCAGAAGTACTAATCAGAGCAATCATGCAAGAGAACTAAAGATAAGGCATCGAAATTTGAAAAGAGGAGGTCAAATTGCTCCTCTTTGTAGATCTTATATTTAGAAAAACGGAAAGATTCTGCCAAAAACCTCTTAGATCTGATAAATAAATTCAGGAAAGTTACAGTATACAAAATCAACATACAAAAATCAGTAGTGTTTATATACACCGATAATCACTAGCTAAGAAAGAAATCAAGAGGACAATCCCATTTCATTAGCTACAAAGAAGATAAAATAGCTATGAATACATTTAGCCAAGGAGGTAAAAGACTTCAACAGAGAAAGCTACAAAACACTGAAGAAAAAATTGAAGAGGGCACTAACAAATGGAATGACATCCCACACTCATGGATTGGAAGAATTAATGTTGTTCAAATGACCACATTACCCAAAACAATCTACATATCCAATGTAATCTCTATCAAAATACCAATGTCATTTTTTTTCCACAGAAAGAGAAAACCAATCCTAAAATTCATATGAAATAAAAAAGAGCCCAAATAAACAAAGTAATTATGAGTGAAAAGACCAAAGCTGGAGGCATCACACTACCTGATTGTAAAATACATTACAAGACCATAGTAACCAAAACAGCATGATATTGATATAAAAACAGACACATAAACCAATGGAGCAGAATAGAGAATAGAAAAATAAATCCATGTATTTATAGCCAATTGATTTTTGACAAAGACACCAGGAACTTATATTAGGTAAAGAACATTCTCTTCAAATGGCACTGGGAAAATTTGATATTCATATGCAGAAAAATGAAATTGAATAAAAATCTATTCAGGATGGATTAACAACTTAAACATAAGGCTCAAATCTATAAAACTACTAGAAGAAAACATTGGGAAAATACTTTGGAACATTGGTCTAGGAAAAGATTTTATGACTAAGACCTCAAAAGTATAGGCAACAAAAGCAAAAATAGGCAAATGATACTGTATAAACTAAAAAGCTTCTGCACAGCAAAGGAAACAACCAACAGAATGAAGAGACAGCCTGTTGAAGGGAAGATAACATTTACAAGCTATTTATTCGACAAGGGACAACTATCCAGAATATACAAAGAATTTTTAAAAATCACTAGTAAATAACAAGAATAACAATCTCATTAAAAATGAACAAAGGACATGAACAGACATTTCCCAAAATATAAATGACTATATTGGTATATGACAAAATGTTCAACATCACAAATCATCAGAAAAATGCAAATTAAAACCATGATGAGATATTATCTTAACCCCAGTTAGAATGACGATTATTAAAAAGACACAAAAAAACAAATAGATGCCAGTGAGTATGTGGAGAAAAGTGCACTCTTGTACACTGCTGGTTGGAATGTAAATTAGTACAGCCACTGTGAAAAACATTATGGAGTTTCCTCAAAAAACTGAAACTGGAACTGCCATGAGCTCCAGCAATCCCACTATTGGACATTTATCCAAGGAAAAGGAAATCAATATATCAAAGTGATACCTTCACCCCCTTGTTTATTGCAGCACTATTTGCAATAGCAAAAATATATAATCACTTAAGTTTTCATCAATCATTCTAATGTTCAATAGCAGAGTAGGGCGACTATAGTTAACAAAATGTATTTTATATTCCAAAATAGTCAGAAGAGAGGACTTGAAATGTTCCCAATACATAGGAATGATAAATGCTCGAGGTGATATATACCCTAACTTGATCCTTACCCATTCTATGCATGTAACAAACATTATATGTGCCCCATAAATATTAAAAATACTATGAATCAAAAATAAAATGCTTAAATCTTATTACAACACCATATTTACAAACATGAACTTTTAAGTCAGACAGACCTAGTTGAATCCTGGCTTTATAATTTTCTAGTTGGGTGGCCTGAGGCAAGAGGTGACTTCTCTGAGGCTCAGTTTACTCAGCCACAAAATAGGGATAACAACTATTATCCTATGGGAGATACATTTAATGTGTTTAGAACAGTGGTTGGCACAGTTAAGTCCTCAACAGACAGTAGCTTTTTGTAGAATTACCAAGAGCTGTAAAATGTGCTCCTTTTATTTGATCTTCATAGAAGCCACTAATATTCTATCCTACTAAATGTTTGATACCAAGTTCATGGTTAGCATTAACTTGACCAACCTTCTATCTTTTCTCCCTTGGGTCTCTGTGGGGGAACAGATGGTCTCCCTAGCTGGGCCCTGAAAGCAGTAATTGGCTCCATCTCATGTTCTCTACCTTATCTTCCTAACAGGGCAATGCCCCCGTCAGTAGAAATCTCTATCCCTAAATGTTCAATTATGCAGTTCAGAAAAGGCTATGCCTCAAAAGAAGACAGGATTGGTAGTGGATTGTCACCAATTGCTCTGCCCCAGGGAGCTCTTCTAAAAACTCTCTCCATTCCTGGTCCCTGTAGGTGAAGACACTTTCTGGAAAAGTTGTTGCCGTAAGAGATCATTGCTACATTAGAAGATACATTTTTTATCAGGAAAGTAAATCTCTCTAATGCTCAGCTTCAAGGTATAGGTGACATTACAGTGCCCTATTTGGGAGTTTTCTAATTTATATGACAACCAGAAAACAGAAATTAAGCATAGTAAAATGCAGTACAATCCTGCTATTAAACACCTTGCACTTCCAGAGGTTCAATTAGTTGCTCTGTGTAGCTATTTCTTTCTCAAAGATCTGTAAATTCTTTATTACAAATTCCCTTCTTGGCATGAATATATCCAGGATTCTCCAGAGTCTCAAAGCCATTATGGTATCACCTATTCTCAGCAAATACATGCCATGGGTTGTTGGTGTATAGTCACAATAGTAGGAATGTGTCTACCCGGACACCCTGTCGAAGGAGCACAAGAAAATGAGAAGATACCAAGGAATCTTACCACCACTCTCTGTCAGAAGTTCTCCTCTTTCCCTTTTCTTTCTAATTAAATGTAGACATCTTTCCTGGAAACTGTAAGTCTCACTCAGTGAAATTACTCATTTTTATAGCATTTAACTCTCTTATAAATAACAGAAGGTAGATGCCTTTGAATGCTAGTATCAGTCAGCCTATTGTTTTAAGATTCACCTCAACTGACTTTAAGATGCACATGGTTATCATTCGGCAATAAATCAAGTTTTGTTAAAGTTAGGCAACTTTCTTTTGAAAGAGAGCAAAACATAAAATCCTGACAAATGTAAGAGCAAAAATTCAATAGATAGACATGTAAAATGCTGAGCAATTGAATTAAATCAGAAAAATGTTATCAATCAGACGGTAATGTTTCATCTCCAAGTGCCCCTGGTCACCTGGAAGATTGAAACTTTGTTAGCAAACCCTCATAAAAAGCATCTATGGAAATTAATGAAGTGTTGGGGTAGCCAAAACTCTCTTTCTTTTTTTTTTTATTATAAAGATGTGGGGTACAATTCAGGGTTAGGTATAAAAACGTTGATTATGCAGGTACCCTTGTTGATGAGGTATGTCCCTCCCTTTCCTAGCAATTTCCCTCAACTGCCAATCCCACCCCACTTCCCTGACAGTTTCCCACTACTGCCAATCGCTTCCTTATAGTATTATAATTGTTCAAGGTCTGCTTATGAGTGAGAACATATGGTATTCTGTTCTTTGTTTCTGTGATAGATCACTGAGTATGATTTACTCTAAATCCATCCAAGTTGCTTCTAAATCCATATGTTTGTCCTTTTTTATGGCCGCATAATATTCCATTGTGTATATGCACCACATTTTTTAATCCAGTCCAGCTTTGATGGGCAACATGATTGGCTCCATGTTTTTGCTATTGTGAATAGAGCTGCAACAAACATACATGTGCAGGTATCTTTTTTGTAGAATGACTTGAGTTCCTCCAGGTATAGTCCCAATAGGGGGATTACTGGGTCATATGAAAGGTCAATTTCTAGTTCTTTCAGAAATCACCACACTGTCTTCCAAAGAGGTTGCCCTAGTTTGCATTGCCACCAGCAATGTAGAAGCGTTCCTTTTTCTCTGCATCCTCATCAGCATTTGTTGTTGCTTGTTTTATTAATGATGGCCATTCTTACTGGGGTTAGGTGGTATCTCAAAGTGGTTTTGATTAGCATTTCTCTGATGATGAGTGAGGCTGAGCACTTTTTCATGTGTCTGTTGGCTGTACATGTATCTTCTTTTGAGAAGTATCTATTCATGTCTTTTGTCCACTTTTTGGGCTGTTTGTTTTTTTCGGAGCATTTGAGTTCCTTGCAGATCTTAGATGTTAGACCTTTGCCAGACATACAGCTGGCAAATATTTTTTCCCATTTTGTGTACTGTCTCCCTGCTCTCTTGATGGTTTGTTTTGCTTTGCAGAAACAATTAGTTTGATGAGGTCCCACTTGTCTATCTTATTTCTTAAGGTATGGGCATTTAGGATTCTGAATAGGAATTGATTGCCAGTTCCAATTCATACGGGTGTCTCCTGCATTTTCTAAGGTTCTTATAGTTTGAGGTTTTACATTTAGGTCTTTGATCTGTTTAGAGTTAATTTTTGTGTATGGTGATAAGTAGGAGTCCTGTTTCAATCTTCTGCATGCAATCAGTCAGTTTTCCCAGCAGCATTTACTGAATAAGTTCACCTCTCCCCAGTGGTTGTTGTTGAAGCCTTTCTCAAAGATGAGTTTGTTGAGAAATTGAGGTTTTGCTTCTGGAATCGCTAGCCTATCCCGTTGGTCTATGTGTCTGTTCTTGTACCAATACCAGGCTGTTTTGATTACTGTAGCCTTATAGTAAAGTTCGAAGTCTGGAAGTGTAATGTCTCCAGCTTTGTTCCTTTTGCTAAGGATTGTTTTGGCAATTCGTGATCATTTATGTTTCCATATGAATTTCTGTATTGTATTTCCAGGTCTGAGAAGAATGATGTTGTTTACCTAATGGGTATTGCATTGAATCTGTAGATTGCCTTTGGTAGGATGGATATTTTAACAATATTGATTCTTCCTATCCATGAGCATGGAATATTTTTCCATTTGTTTGTGTCTTCTTGAATTTCTTTGCACAGTATTTTGTAGTTCTCATTGTAAAGATCTTTCACTTTTCTGGTTAGAAAGATCCCGAGGTATTTCTTTCCTTTCCTTTTTTCTTTTTTTCTTTTTTGGCTATTATGAATTGAACTGTGCTTTTAATTTGGGTCTCTGCCAGCCTGTTGTTGGTGTATAGGGATGCAACTGTCTTTTGCACATTTATTTTGTACTCTGAGACTTTGCCAAAGTTCTTTATCAGTGCAAGCAGATTTTTGACAGATTCTCTTGGATTTTCAAGGTATAGGATCATATCATCAGCAAAGAGGGATAACTTGACTTCCTCTTTTCCTATTTGGATACCCCAGATTTCCTTCTCTTGTCTAATTGCCCGAGCTAGGACTTCCCACACAATGTTGAACAAGAGGGATGAGAGTGGGCAGCCTTGTCTTGTTCTAGTTTTTAGGGGACATGTTTCCAGTTTCTGTCCATTTAGGAATGTTAGCTGTGGGCTTATCATAGATGGCACTTACTATTTTGAGGTATGTTCCTTCTATACCTAGGAGTTTGAGAGTTTTTATCAAGAAGGGATGCTGGATTTTATCAAAAGCTTTTTCTGCATCTAATGATATAATCATGTGGTTCTTGTTTTTACATCTGTTGATGTATTTAATTGTGTGTATGGTCTTGTGAATGCTGAACCAATCCTGTATCCTGGGGATGAAGCCTACTTTGTCGTGGTAGATGATTTTTGAAATGTGTTTTTGTATCCGATTTGCTAGAATCTTATTGAGGATTTTTGCATCTATGTTTATAAGGGATATTGGCCTGTAGTTCTTTTTTTTGTTGTTGGATCTTTACCCAGTTTGAGTATCAGTGTGATGTTAGCTTTGCAAAATCATTTGGGGAGAGTCCATTTTCCTCAATTTCCTGTAATACTTTCAAAGGATTGGTATCAGCTTCTCTTTGACATTTTGTAGAATTCTGCTGGAAAGCCATTTGGTCCAGGGCTTTTTTTTATAGGTAGTTTTCGTATGACAGAGTCAATTTCCTGGGTTGTTCTTGGTCTATTTAGTATCTCAATGTCTTCTTGTTTCAACCTAGAGAGGTTGTGTGATGTCAGAAAGTCCTCCATTTCATTTAGGTTATCAAGTTTGTTTCCATATAGATGCACATAGTAATCTCTGATAATCTTTTGTTTTTCTTTAGACTCAGTTGTAATTTCAACTTTTGTATGTCTGATTGTGTTTATTTGGGCTTTTTCTTTCTTTTTTTCTTCCTTGGTCATTCTGGCTAGGGGTCCATCAATCTTGTTAATTCTTTCAAAGAACCAACTTTTTGTTTTGTTGATGTTTTCTATGATATTTTTGTCTTCTATGTCCCATATTTGGGCTCTTATTTTGGTGATTTGGATTCTTCTGTTAAAGTTGGGGGTTTGGTGGTCTGCTCTTTCCAGCTCCCTTAGGTGATTTGTTAGACTCTCCACTTGTGATCTTTCCATTTTCTTGATGTGTCCTCGTAGAGATATAAATTCCCCTCTTAGAACTGTTTTCATGGCATCTCAGAGGTTTTGGTAAGATGCTTATTCATTTTCATTTGTTTCCAGGAACCTTTTAATTTCTGCTTTGATTTCAGTGTTGACCCAGTAGTTGTTCAGTATCATGCTGCTTAGTGTCCATGTCTTTGTGGGCTTTGGGGAAATGTTGCTGGTGTTCATATTTATTTTTATTCCACTGTGGTCTGAGAGTATGCATAGCAAGATTTCAACCTTATGAAATTTGTTTATGCTTGATTTATGGCCAAGGATGTGCTCAACCTTGGAGTACGTTCCATGTGGTGATGAGTAGAATGTATATTCTGTGGTTGTTGGGTGGAATAATCCATTTGGTCTAGTGTCAAGTTTAG
>NW_007256165.1:690500-738993 GCF_000164805.1 Carlito syrichta | reverse complement strand
TCTTTTGCATCTTTTTAAATTTTTGATAGCTTAAAGGTTGTTTTGTCTGATATTAAGATCACAGCTCCTGCCTTCTTTTGTGATCCATTTGCCTGGAAACTCATTTTCTATCCTTTAACTTTGAGTCTCTGTGCATCCCTTTTGTAGTGAGATGAGTCTTCTGGATGCAGCAAATAATTGGGTCATAGTTTCTTTTCCAGTTTGCCATTCTGTATCTTTTCAGTGGTGCATTTAGTCCATTCACATTCAGGCTGATTATTGAAATGTGATTGTCTATTGCTGTCATGAGGCTCTTATAAAGTTTTTTCTTTGTTTACATTAACAGGGAAAATTCAAGTTATAAGAAAAGACATTCTTCTGAATTTCCAAGTTTCATCGAGCGTCAAACACCACCAATCTTTTAGTCGTTTTCTTGTACATTATTCTATATCTACATTCTCTGCATCTGATTGGATCCCCTGATTTTATTTCATTTTCTGTGTGACATTCTCCACAGATATATATCACTGGCTGCTGCTTTCAGGATTGAACATCTTTCTGGTTGTCTATTGTTAGTCCCTATGCAGAACCCAGAAAACTTACTCCGCACTTCCAAACAGAGCCCCACTTGTCACTGTGTCGCCGTCAACTCCCAAAACTCTTTCTAATGTTAGATTTAAAGTTCTCTTGAACTTTAATCCAATGTCCCTAAACCAATACTTTTATTTATTCACAACAAAGCAAATTATTTTTTAGAGGAGGACTTAATAAGAGAAAAATTAAGTTGGCCTTTAAGGTTTTGGCCATTGGATGGTAACACTGTGCCTAACTATCTTTTAAAACCAAATGCATTGTCCTAACCATGGAAGATATTGAGCCCATGAAATCTTGAGTGCTTTTGAAAATGAAGTTTTGTATATTGCTATCTCTTATTACAAAAGAAATTACATGCACATTACAGTAACATCAGAAAATATGGGTGAGCAAATGAAACATATCAAGCAGCTATAATTTCAGTCACCCAGAAATGACTACTGACAGGCTCTTGGTGAATTTATTCTAAGTACTTACATATGCACAAAAACGTACATGCCCATAATATGTGTCTTCTACATGCACACAAAAGTATGATTACACCATCTGTGTATTCCATAAGTATGCATGCATATGAGGGGGAACTCAAAAATGGAATGTATGGTGGCCATGAGCATGCCACTGCACTCCAGCCTGGGCAACAGAGTGAGACTCCAACTCAAAAAAAAAAATGGAATTTATTTATTAAAATTTTTGTGTTTATTCTTACATGTTTAACTTCAGTCACCTCAAAGTACTCTCTGTTTGATGCAATACATCTGTTGAGATGCTTTTTCAACTGCTCAAAACAATTTTTGAACTTGTCAGCTTTGATACCTTTTAGTGCTTCTGTCATTTTTTATTTCACCTGTTCCACATCAGCAAAATGTTCCCCTTTGAGGACTTTTCTCATCCAGGAAAACAACAACAACAAAAAAGTCGCTCAGGTGAGATCGGGTGAATGGAGAGGGTGGGACATGGGGGTCAAACCATTTTGGGTCAAAACTGCTGAACACTCAACACAGTGTGTATAGAGGTGCACTTATAAATCATCCATCACAAAATGGGCAACACACTGAAAGAATCTCCAAAAAAATTCACTGAAGCCGAATGCAGCCTCTCACAAAAACTCTAGCTGGTACACTGATGCTGCTGGGTTCCTAGAATACTTACCTAGCAGGGAAAAGCCTGTACTACAAAGGGCTCTGCCTACAAAAGATAATTCCACTTTTTTGGGGTCTCCCCTCATACATACACACCATATGCATCTTACATAAAAATATGCACACATCTTTTATATACATATAAACATACGTGTATGTAGATGTATCTTTTACATGTTACAAATATATACATACTTCATATGCTTTTTTATGTGCAAATATATAGGCATATTATATATGTCTTCCAAGAGCACACAAAAATATAGGGACACTATGCCTTTCTTATGTACACCACATGTGCCTTTCAAAGTCACACAAACATACGTGGACATAATATATGCCTTTCACATTCCTACAAAAATGTGGATACCTCATTGTGTCATTTATACACACATGAATATATGTACCTTTATCTATGTAATCTGTGGTGTTTCTTTTTAAATTTTATTTATTTATTTATTTATTTTTGAGTTGGGGTCTCACTCTGTCACCCAGGCTGGAGTGCAGTGGTATGCTCATGGCCACCACAGCCTCAACCAGCTAGGCTCAGGCAATCTTTCCATCTCAGCCTTCCAAGTAGCTGGAACTACAGGAACGCACCACCATGCCCAGCTAATTTTTTGATTTATTGTAGAGATGAGATCTTGCCAAGTTGTCCAGGCTGATCTCAACCCCGTGATCTTACCTTGGTCTCCCCAAGTGCTGGGATTATAGGCATGAGCCACCACACCCAGCCTAATCTGCGGTTTTTCAAATATAAGATGATGTATATAGCCTGCTCTACTGTAACCTGATTTTTATTTTGCTCTGTTTGTTTTTCACTTTCGCTTGGTACCCTTCCACACCAATAGACATTTATAAGCTGAAGCATGATTTTCAATAGCTGTCTAATATTACAGTGTACAGATCCATAACAATTTATCTAATTGCCCCTTTCATTAGGCACTTCAGTTGTTTGCAGCATGTTTTCAACAGAACAGCATGGGGAGTTCTGAACATAGACTGTAGGTCAGACTTATTTTCTCACTTTACCAGACTCTAATACCATATTGATTTGTAATTTTTAAAGCAAGCTTTAGACTTGCATTAGGATTGCTTATGCACCATCGTACTTCCCTTTTCCATCCTTGCTTGAGTGCCTGGGGAGAAGGGCTCCATGCTCAACTGACTTCTGGATTTTTGAACTGCAGTTCAGTTCCACTTAGTTCAATAATCACTTATTGGGATTTGTCTCACCTGCACATAGTAAATTCTCCGTAAATGTGTGTTGAATGAAAACATGTTTTTATAAATGGAATCCCATAGAAGAACCCTGTGAGCTACCCCATTCTTAGCCTGGTTTCAGAAACAGTATAATGAGTATGAGCTTTGAAGTCAGACAGGAATGGGGTCCAGACGTGGTTCTGTGACTTAACAGGACATGACCTTAATGTGCAACTTCTCAAGTCTACTTTTTTAAATCTGTAAAATGAGGTTAATTATGGTACCTTCCCTATGGGGTTATGAAGAGTATGAAAGACAAAAGTAAGTTAGGTAGCCCAGTGTGGGGTATGCAAGCAGTGTGAGCTGTCATTATTATGATTATTGTCTGTTGCTTCCAGGATAAGATAAATGAAAATTTCAAATCAAGTGCTAAGCTTTTAGTGGATACTAAGTTGAATATAATTAAATAATTTCTCAGTTCATATAAGAGAAAAAAAAAGAGGATAATGGAAATTTCTTGCTGATATCTCTTTCTGAAACTCCGAGGAGCCTATCCACCCAAATGTGTTGACTGGACATTTGGTGAGTGAGCAAGCCTGTCGGAGGTTTTCTCAAAGCTCTGCAGGTGTGATGATAGCACAGTCCTCAGTGACTGTGTGGTGAGACTTCTCTGAGGGTCTTGGCGCCTGAATTGTGTTACTTGCATATATGACTTTGGTTTTCAGAAAGAGAAATTGTACCACAGAGAATTGCTTAAAAGTGAAGACCCGGTTATCACAGACAGTTGGACTGTATTAACCCAAGATGCATCATCAGATTACTCTGGAATAACAACAGGTGTTCTGCAACATCTACCTAAACCCGTAACCCCATCTCTCCAACTGTTACTGCATCTCACTATGGGTTTCTCATGACAGTTTGAGCAAGAATGTCTTCTGTGATGAGGGTTCTTACATGTCAGAATGGATGAGAAGTGCTGTAAATAGCTTTTAAAATGCATATTCCCTGGCCCTATCAGTACCTTCATAGGCCAAAAACCTGAATTCACAAGCTGTCTTGAAGGTTCTGATTTATGGTGGTCCATGGGTTACACTTGAGAAAGCCTGGTCTGTGAACAATACAAAGATGACACATTTGAGAAAAGAAGCATTATGTCTCTTGACTCTATTCTTCCATCTCCAGGCTACATCCTGTCTTGGAATTGAACTAATAATGCCATGTGAGGATATATCAGAACTTGAAAAACCCATGTTCTTTCACAGCTCCGGAAAATTAACTGTTCGCTTCAGTTGCCCCCTTTATTAAGCTCAGAAGCCTCAGAGCTCTGTGAGCCATAAAATTATTTTATTTAAGGTTTCAGGTAATTTCTGTTGCCAAAATATTTTGAAAATTGAAAGTTGCTACATGAGCTCTCAGGAGTACTATTCAATTTCCTAGCAATAATAAGAAGACTTTTTATTCTCATCATTTATAGAAAATACAGCTAATATTAAGTATAATAAAAGGGTCCTTTATTTTCTCAGAAAGAAAAAAACATAGTCAAGACCAGCTCAGTGTGGCATTGAATAATAAAAACAAAAGAACAACGTTTCTCAACATTTGTGTTTAATATTAATTGCTTTTTAACCTTGGACACTGTTGCTAATTAAATTTTCATTTTATTTCCCATGACTTGTCTTCAGTAGTTTTTACAAATTAATCAGCATAATAAACTGAATCACCTATTAGATTTGTCCTAACCAAAGGGCATTAAAATCATTTTGGCTGCCTTGTGTTATGTTGTGTTACAAGAATATCAACTGCTATAGGTAATATACCTTAACTTTAAATAAATATATGGACATATTTACATACATACATAATCTGCAATAGAAGCAGTGCTAGTTGGTCGAATGAGCTTCAGGCTGGATTTGTTTCCTGTCTCTACCATCTTCTTAAGAGGTAATCTAATGCAAATCTGAAATTTGATTTTTATCATCAGCAAAATGAGTGTGTATTTTTGAGGGAGAAGAATGCTAGGTAGAAACAGAGACTTCTCTAAGTACTGCTTTAAGACTTCTTCTAACAAGGTGTGACTGATAGAGAGAGAGCCACTTGTGTCACCACACCCCACAAGACTTCCCTGCAGTTTTGAGGTTGCAGGACACCATGATGGGCCTGGAATATCAGTATCCACCACCAGTGAGGAACCACATAGCTCACAAAGAATTAAGAGAAAAAAGTGGGCTGAGGTGAGTGGATTGCCTGAGCCCACGGGTTCGAGACCCGCCTGGGCAGCAAGACCTCATCTCTACAATAAATAAAAAAATCAGCCGGTCATGGTAACGCACGCCTGTAATTCCGCCTACTTGGAAGGCTGAGGCGGAAGGATCACCGGAGCCCAGCAGGTCGAGGCTGCGGTGGCCGGGAGCGGCCACTGCACTCCAGTCTGGGCGACACAATGAGACTCCAACTCAAAAAAAAAAAGAGAAAAAAGTAGACCCGTTGGTAAAACTCCAGTGTCCCCCATGCATCAGTGAAAGAAGTGCCCTACTGGTGCTTAGCAGAGCACTGGAGGAATCTGTTACACATGGTATGGCAGCTTGAGGAGCAGCAGCACCTAACAAAAAGTTGCAGGAGTGGGTGTGAGATATACCCTCAGAAATTCAATTACCTAGCAGTGGAGAAGAGGGCAGATGAAGCAATAGTCTCCTCATTCTGATCAGGTGACCACCAACTATCTTACAGTTGCAGTAATTCCACTGTTCATAGAAGGGGCAGGGTATTCACATATTTAAGTCTTAGATGACAAAACAGAATTTCACATGTTAAATGGCTTAATTGAAGATAAATATATATCGTAGTATGAATGATAGTCCTAGCATTTATGTTCTAAATTATATTTTAAAATACCGACCCATGTTTAACATAAATCCATTGTGTAGAAACTACTACACTTCCATTAGAATGGCCAGAATGAGAAAGACAGCATGCCAAACTTGGGAGAAGATGTAGAGAAATGGGAACTCTCATGCAGTGCTGATTGGAATGTGAAATGGTGTGATCACTTTAGAAAACAGTTTGGCAGTTACTTAAAAAACTAAACATGTACCTTCTTACCTTATAACTAGCCATGTACTGCTAGGCATTTTCTCCAGAGAAATAAATGCATATGTCCAAACAAAGTCTTGTATACAAATGTTCATAGTTGCTTTAATAGCCAAAACCTAAAAACAGCCCTTGTGCCTATCAATAGCTGAATGGATAAACAAGTTATGGAATACAATGGAATATTATTCAACCTTCAAAAAGGAATGAAATACACCATGATGTGAATGAATTAAAAATGATTATGCTAAATAAAATAAGTCAGACCAACCTTGATCCACCAAAAAAGAATTTATACTGTGTGATTTCATATATATAACTAGAAATGAGGAACCTTTTAGGGTGATAATTATGTTCAGTATAGCAATTGTGGTGATGATCTCATGAGTATATTCACAGGTCAAAACTTTCCAAAACTTACACGTTAAATAAGTGCAGTTTATTGTATATAAACTATACCTCAATAAAACTTCTATATAAAAATAAAGGACTCTGCCTGGTACTGTATGCATCAGACTACATTTAACTCTGTCTTGTAATTTTATCAATATGCCTTAGGACTTTTGGTCTCATAAAATTCTTGTAAATTTTCCAGAGATTCCTGGGCCATTTTAATTATCTTTCCTCTTATATATGCAATTGGATTAATGTTTCTGGCTTCCTATGTCACTCACCACCTTAAAATATCAGTCATGGGTTAGATTCTTGTGAGTTATAATCTAAACACATCTTTAAATGCTTGGAAGAGCAGGGCCAATCTACCTCTTTGAAGGTACCAGGGCATATTTCCAATTCAGGGCCAGGGGGTAATGAAGAAAAAAAATTGGGGCTTATAGCATTTAAATTCTCTGTAGAGCAAGCTAATTAGACAAGTCTGTGATATCAAATGACAATTGGCAAGAACCTTGTCCTGTCTCACTACCAGGGTTGCAGGGACCATCAGGCATGCAGGAGAAATGCAAGTAGATCTGCTGTTCACAAGGCCATCTGCACCCTGGAATCTGAGAGCCTCTGTGTAAGTTCACACCATACAGCCACGTTCAGTCAGCTGATACAGGAAGCCCAGAGAACCCAGGCTGATTCCTTCGGCAGCTCTGACCTGAGCTAAGCCAGGTGCCACAGGGCCAGTAAGAGTGTCTTCTTGACTCCACTAGTGGGAGAAAAAGTTGCAGATACCCCAGCCCAGACAAGCACTATACTCATGATTTGACAGAAACACTTGCACCCAGAAATAATGAATAGATTCGTCCATTAATTGCTATTACTTAAAAGCCCTTATGTTTATAAATACAAGCTCTTGCCTTCTGCTACCTCTTTCCATGATTGTTTTCAAATAAGCACTGAAATAAGATGATGTGATCAGACTCTAAAAGAGGGGAAGCCATAGAGAGGAAGCAGGACTAATTCTGTGTGGTGCGTGTGTGTAGGGAAGTGTATTTGTAATGGAGAAATGTAGAAGGAAAAGTCAATCTGCTTGGTTCGACTGCCTCTTAGTAAGTGAAGATTCTTTTCAGGGCTCAAGCCATTTAAGTTTTGTTTTGAAGACAGGAACAATATGGTTATGTAGGAGAATGCCCTTATTCTTTGGCGATGCATGATAAAGGTGTTTAGGATGTAGGTACCATGGGTGTCATGATATAAACAATTTACTGACAGATGATTCCGCAAAAACAAAACCCCTGCATATATAAAGAGAAAGCAAGCAGATGTCAGGAAACACGAAAGGTTGTGTAGGCATCCATGCACACCTCTTTCACTGTACTTTAGACTTGAAAATTTTCAAAGAAAGCTGTGGGGAAAACAGATAATTCCACTATGGTCTATTTTACCATTCATAGTAATAGTCTACTACTCTACAAGTCCAATAGCAAATTCAATTTGTTCGCTAGAAGAAAGACTTTCGTGGACTGCTAAAATCATCTGATACAAAAAACATATTGCTCCAAGTAGGTATGCAGAAAACACTTAGGAGAGTAAATCATCAAACTGAGATGATAAGTAGAAAAGTCAAAATGTATTGTTACAAAATCATGGTCACCATACGTGGTATCAAGCAGGGTGCTCACGGTCTCACTCAACACCACCCCCCTTTTTTTTTGGTGTCAGCATCAGAAGCAGAACATGAAACTGATAGGACAAGCCTAATTTTGTATAACTTGAATCTTCAGGAAAAACTTCACAAACAGGAGTTATGAGCCCGACAATTTGTACTGGCTCTACCACCAACTAGATAAACAATCTTAGATGAGTCCATTCATTTCCTCGTGAGTTACAAGGAGATAATGAGACAAAAGCTATCTATCCCAGGGACTTGTATAAGATTAAAGAAGGATTTTAAAAATAATTTTAAATAGTCTGAAAAGTTTAAAGTGTCACACAAAAAGTAAGATATATATATATATATGAGTTATCTTTATGCTCAATAATAAAGAATACCTCTTCACATAGAGGAATTTGCTATTATTAGTTGAAAATACCAAGTCAGTAGACGTTAGTAGTAGTTTTCTTCTGGCAAATACATTTCAAACTATATGATCCAATTTTTTTCTGAGAAACAACAGATACTAAAAGTTAATGAAGAAATATCTTTAAAGTAACTCTCAGCCCACAATGTTGTACCAAGACAAATTATTGCATGGAAACAAGAGCAAAAGAGAGACAATCCCTGCCATGCAGAAGTTAACCTGCTAACTAGTCTTCCTTTTGCTTTTGCCCAAAACAGTTTATTTTTCACAGTCAGAGGGATATTGGTAAAATGGAAGTTGAGTATGTCATTGCTGTGTTCACATTTAAAAAAAAAATTAAGAATACTGTAGCTTTATTGAGAAATAATTTATCTATCTTGAAATGTACCCATCGTAAGAGTATAATTCAATAATTTTTAGTAAATGTATAGAGTTATGCAACCATCACTACTATCCAGTTTTGCAACATTTCCTCTACCCCCAAGATAAATCCCTTGGACCTCTTTTCACTTCACCCCTGCTGCCATACCCAAACCCTTGGCAACCACAAGCCTGCTGTCTATTTCTATAAATTTGCCTTTCTTGGACATTTCACAGAGATGGAATCATGCAATATAAGGTTTTTCGCATCTTTCTACTTCCACTTAGCATAATGCTTTTGAGGGTCATCCATGTTTTAGCATGGATACGTAACTTGTTCCTTTTTTATTGCTAAATGGTATTTTAGTATGTGGCTAAATCACATTTTGTTTACCTGCACACCAGGTGATACACAACCAAAATGAACAATCACATGCACATCTCCATAGTGACTGTCCACATCTTTAATGCTTCCCCACTTTCTTAAGAGTAAACGCAAAGCTCTGGCTGAGGATCACAAGCCCCTAGGGGTCTGTTTCCTGGTACAGCTCATAACTACTCCTGTCTCATCCCCTGCTCCTCTCGCTCACTCCCCTGCTACCACATGGGCCTCTTTGATGTTTCTCAAATATGTCATGCATGCCCTCCTCTCAGGGTCTTTGTCCCAGCTGTGTCTTCAGCCTGGAAACCCTCTGTTACCTTCCAAGCTACCCTCAAATCTCATCTTCTCCAGATATTTGCTTAAATGTCCCTTTTCCACTAGGCTTCCACTGAATCAACTCCAGTTAGAAGGAGGCCACTGATAGTAGGTTAGAGATGCAGAACCTCAGCCACCCAGCTGAGGAACCTGCGTTTTACCGAGGTTCCCAGTAGTCTATAGGCACACTAAAGTCTGAGGAGCAGTGTTCTAACATACAGCATGATTCGATTCTTGATTATCTATATTGTTTTCGGCCCCGATTCCCCACACTAGAGCATTAGTTTCACAAGGTTGGAGATTTCATTGTCTTATTTGCAATAAATCCCAGAAGCTGGAAGAGTACCTGGCACATGTTTGTTGAATGGGTCATTATTTTCCTGTAAATATCTGTAAATAAATTTCCTTCAACATAACCTGGGTAGTAAAAAGTATCAACTCACTGAAGAAGAATACCTTCAAAGAATAAACCACGAACAGGGAAAAATAAACGAGTAACCACCTAAGACTGTGGCAATATAAAGAAGAAAAAGAAGCTGAAGAAACAAAATTGGACTGCCTGCCGACTGCTGCCTCCCTTTCCCTTGGACACACACCCTCATGAATGCTGCTGAGGTTGGCCCCATGTGGAGCAGGCAGCCGAAGGGCCCTGACGTGTCATCAGAAGCCCAAGCCCTCATTTCAGAGTTGGCACTCAGGGCTGGGTAAGCCCTTTAACCGCACAGCTTCAGGCTCCATCTGCAAATTGAGGGTTTGGACTGTAGGGTGCTTCAGCTCCTTCTTGTTCTGTTTCCTCTAAGTCCATCCTGTGGGGCAGTTCCTAGGTCTTCTTGCTGATTTCTAGCAAGGCTCGGGTGGAATCACTTCTTTTCTCACCTGCCGAGGGAATGCCTTCCTTGACCTGCACTAAATGTCAGCAGTGTGTGACGGTAAAGCCTATCTGTGTGTGAACTCTTTAAGTTTCCTCTGTGGAGTTGTGTGTGGGGAAAGGGGAGGAGATGACTCCAGAGTAGGTCCTGAGACCTGGCCTCTCTACTGTCATGGCTTAGTACCTCCTCACTTGTCGCAGCTTCTTGTCCCCGTTTCACTTGAGTACACTCCAGGCGAAGTCAGGATCCACTGTGTCTTCCCCTTCATTCTATCCATAGTCTTGGTTGGTAGCAATATCTTCTGTCCCTTCTCAGCTGAAGTAGAAGTCACATCATTGTTGCAAGTAGTTAGACAATCATTAATTCATTCACCTGAAACCAGTGACTTTCATAGGGACACACAGACTTTAGAGGAGAAAAATAATAACATTGGAAAAGGGGCTTTCAGGTAACGGCAATTTTTAACAGTCAAGTATGAGTTTTCTATCTTCATGAATCCCAGTGGAACGAGAAAAAAATTTAATATATGGCACTATCAATTTGAGGATTATACTTTTTATTAAGAGTAATAAAACAGAGAAAACAAAACATAATAATAAACACAATTTTAAATTTAACATTTTCTCTAAGAGGTATACTTTTATCAAATGCATAATGATAATATTTACCTTGTTAATAACCTTGTTGATCAAAACTTTGGTTATTGCAATGGACTGAATGTTTGTGTCCTCCCAAAATTCATGTGTTGAAATTCTAACCCACAAGGTGAAAGTATTAGGAAGTGGGGCCTTTGTGGTGATTAAGTCATAAAGGTAGAGCTCTCATAAATAGGATTAGTGCCCTGAAAAATAAATAGAGGGAACCTCCAAAGAGATTTCTCATTGTGCTCTTCCACCATGTGAAGACATAGGGAGAAGTCAGCAGTTTGCAACTTGGAAGAGGGTACTCACCTGTACCCCACTATGCTAGCTCCCCAGTCTCCAACTTCCAGTCTCCAGAGCCGTAAGAAAGAAATTTCTGTTGTTTGTGAGTTACCCAGTCCACGTTTCTTTGTTATGGCAGCCTGAACCAAGATAGTTATTATCCTGATTATATTATATTTTCTAAAACAAGATATATGTACTATTGTGACCATAGTACAGGTACTGACACACCAGTTTTTAATCCTCTAATCTATGTAGAAACAATACATTAATCTTTCCAGAATTCCAGTTATCCCCACTGTGGTAGAGGAAAAAGTCTTCTGATGTCAGAGAAAAACCAAAGTTTGGAACCACATTGAGTGGTATTATGGTATAGTGGTATATGCATAATTCTTCCAAGCTAGAAGGAAAGCACCAATATTCTTTGAGAGTTGTGTCCAGGTGGTCATTCATATCAGAGTCTATGTTCCTTCTGGAGACTCCTTTTCCCCAATATTTGACATCTGGTGTAACTAATGACAAGCTGGTCACTTGAAATTTTCCCTCTTGGATTATGCCATTCTCCTGTAGAAACACACCAAAAAGGATTAAAAGCAATCATGACTGGTCTTTTGCTTTATTGCTAGAATACAAAATGACTTCAATGGAGCAAACTAGTTAGTGGAAATATATTTGCATTGTCAAGACTGTATAACATCCAAGTGCCTGGCCATGTTATTTTCAATAAAGCTAAGATCATTTCTTTTTTATTTCATCACTTTGTTCATTAGCATGGAAAAACCTTTTAGTAGCAAAAGTTCATTTTCTTTTATGCACTTTTCTGTGCTCTCACATTGAACAAACATAGTAATTTAATTTCAACACATGGATAGAAAGAGTATGAATCTATATTCCCTTTTTTTCTGGGAGACAAATAAGACAGAAACTTCTAAAACTAGAGATGTTTTTGTAGAGATGAAATCAAGGCTATGTGCATTATCTGTAAAAATTTATAAAGACAATTCTTCAGACCCTCAGGGCTGTAATTGCTTTTGTTTTTCAAACAAACCCACCAATATTGAGCTACTTTGTTGAAGATGGCTTGTTATCTTTGCCTTAACATGGTTTGTTAATTAATAATTTGAAAATGATACATGTGAAATAACCTTACACACACACACACACACACACACACCTTCTTTCCCTAGTTCTGTCCACTGAAATGTCTTAAAAACAATACCCAACCCAATATCCATGAATATACCCAGCACCTGAATTAGGGTCTTAAAGTAGAAACAAAAGGAAAAGCCACAGGGCTCCTTGAAGAAAGGGGTGACTCTCAGCCTAAGGTAGAGTGTAAAAGTTGAGACTAGACCATCTTGCCCCCAGATAGCGAGGACACTGTCAAAGACCAATAGGGCCCAAACACCAACCTGAAGAGGCTCTCAATGACCTCAAATGCCCCAAAGACAGACACAATGCACACATCACTATGCATGGCCTCTTCAGTGAATCAAAACATTCTAGAGTTTATTATTTTTTTTTTTTAAAAAACACAAAAAACTTAACTAGTGTCTATTTGGGAGATGCTGATGAACCACCTTGGTGTTTTGAAAATAGGTAAATATCGGTGGCTCAGCCTGTAATCCCGCTTTGGGAGGCTGAGGTGAGTGAATTGCCTGAGCCTGCAGGTTCGAGACCCACCTGGGCAACTTGGCGAGCTCATCTCCACAATAAATAAAAAAAATTAGCTGGGCGTGGTAGCGCACGCCTGTAGTTCCAGCTACTTGGAAGGCTGAGGCAGGAGGATCGCTGGAGCCCAGCAGGTCGAGGCTGCGGTGGCCGGGAGCGTTCCTTTGCACTCTAGTCTGGGGTGACAGAGTGAGAATCCAACTCAAAAAAAAAAAAGATAGAAAGAAAGAAAGAAAATGGGTAAATAAGGGAAAAAAATCAGACATTTATTCACCTTTCCTACACAAACTGTGCTATTGGCAACCAAAGAGCAAATGAGGTAAAGTTTTTCATTATAAGAGTATTATAGCTAATAATTGAAGCTCTTCAGGGACTGACAGATAGACCCCTTGAATTTCCACAACTGCTACTAGGAGAGAGCGAGCCAGACATATGTACCTGGTTGAAGAACACAAAAACATCTATGAAATATTGCCCTCTCCCCACTCTCTGCTAGAAAAAG
Organism: Carlito syrichta; assembly: GCF_000164805.1. Lineage (NCBI taxonomy): Eukaryota > Metazoa > Chordata > Mammalia > Primates > Tarsiidae > Carlito > Carlito syrichta. The sequence goes on along the minus strand of NW_007256165.1, from coordinate 725,501 downwards.
AACATGGATCTGAAAGAGCCTCTAGAAACAACTACCAAGTGAGAAGAAGTACAGAAGGTTGAGGAACCTGTTAAACCACATTGGGGCATGTCTTCAGCACTCTGGCTAAGGAAGACTCTACAGCAGGGGTTTCCAATCCCCAGACTACAGATCAGCATTGGTCCACGGCCTATTAGGAACGGGCCGTATAGCAGGAGGTGAGTGGCAGGAAAGTGAGTGAAGTTGCATCTGTACTTATGGCCGCTCCCCATCACTCACATTATGCCTGAGCTCCACCTTCTGTCAGATCAGTGGTGGCATTAGATTCTCATAGGAGTGTGAATGCTACATGTGAGGAATCTGGGTTGCAAGTTCCTTATAAGAATCTAATATCTGATGATCTGAGGTGGAGCTGAGGCGGTGATGCCAGCTCTGGGGAGCAGCTGGAAGTACAGATTAACATTAGCAGTGAGGTTGGACTGCACATAGACCATAATAAATTAATTGTTTGCTGATTTATATCAAAATAATAATTTCATATTACAATGTAATAATAATAGAAATAAAGTGCACAATAAATGTAATGCACATGAGTCATCCCGAAACCATCCACCTACCCCAGTCCGTGGAAAAATTGTCTCCCTTGAAACTGGTCCCTGATGCCAAAAAGGTTGGCTACCACTGCTCTACAGGACAGAAGCCTGGGTCCACCACAACCAAAATGTGAGAGGGCCCTTTGGATTGAAAGGGACATAAGTGACATAAGAAAGCACAGGTTTGGCTTTATTTAACTCTCAGCTGAAGCAAATAAGCTATAATAGGAAATAAAACTATGACATTTATGAGTAAATTGGAAATTTAAATGTAACCAGATACTTGATGATATGTTGAGGAACTATTTTTTAATTGTTTACAGGTATAACGATGGCATTGTGATTATAGGGAAGGGTCTTCCTCTTTTAGTGACATATACTAAAATATCTACACATTAAATAATGAGGTATCTTGTATTTGATTCAAATTAGTACAAGAGGAGGGAGGGTACCTAGGGGCTGTAAAAATTAAACAAAATTGCTCCTGAGTTAATCACTATTAAAGTGTAAGTGTAAGTAGGGATATATTATTATGTATTCGCTACTTTGGTAAATATAATGAAGCTTTTAAAAATAATTATATGTGACTAGCAAAAGCAACAAGAGTTCCTATGATTATTCAAGTAATTAGATTAATACACACCTTTCCTCCTTAGTCTAGACTCACAATATTAAGTATCTGCCCATACCTACCATTCCCCTCCATAAAAAGGATAAAGATTGCACATCTTAAATGAAATTGTGATGACAGTTGCATTATATTCAAAATTATATACTATTCCTACCAACTACCACTTTTTGAATAATGAGGCATGCTAAAGACTTTTACAAAGTGTCACAAAAGCAATGCAGTGCAATTATAACCCTTTATATGGGCGTGGTCCTTGCCAGTTTAATAAAAATAAACACTTCCCCAGACATTCTATTTAATTCTCACCAAGCCATAGGCTCGGTCAGCTAAACATTACTAGTGCCATTTTTAAAGATAGGGGGTCAGGGAAGAACAACACCCATAGTTGCACAGCTATTAATTGGCAGAAGTAGCCCAATCACGTTCTTTTGTTTCTTGTTTCATATATTTTTCCCTACGAAATGATATTTCCTAGAAGAACAGAGTAAGTTGTAGTTTAAATGATACATTAAGTTAAAAGCACATTATGTTACCTTAATCAATATAATGTAAATGATAAGATTTAAATTCAAGAACTCATTTATTTTACACATAATTTTTTCTAAAAATGTGGCTCACAGTTTTTCCATAAATTTTAAATGCTGTCAATGTTTTCAAAACAAAAATTAGACTCTCTAGAGTAAGAGAGAGAAGCTTTCCATTGATAAGTCATATAGTAAATTGCTGAAATATATTACTAAAGAAAATTGTATTTTGCTTAATTATTAGTACTTCTGACTTTCTTGTTTCATCATATCTTTCTGGCTCTACAGAGTTTGTTCCTGATAAAGTTCATTTTTGTAAGATCTCACAACCTTAAAAACTACTAAATGCATGGATTTAAGGGGGAAATAACACCAGAACTCTACCGTGAAAAGCTAATGTCCACAATGAATGAGCATCTGGTAACACTGGTATTTTTGGTAGCTGAAACAGGAGGATTACTTGAGCTTGGGAGTTTAAGACCAGCCTGGGCAATATAGTGAGATCTCGTCTCTTCAAAAAGATTTTAAAAATTATCCATGTGTGGTGGCACACACCTGTAGCCCTAGCTTCTTGGGAGGCTGAAATGAAAGTATCACCTAAACCCAAGAGATCATGGCTATGTACCACTGCACTCCAGCCTGGGCGACAGAGCAAGAATTTGACTCAATTTAAAAAAGAAAAAGAAAAAAAGAGAGAGCTTCTTATGCCTCTAACATTAGTGTGCGTCAGTTCGTTTCTAGCTAGAAATTGTCTCTCAGTCTTTTTTTTTTCTAATGAGACAACAGGGACGATGAAAACAAAGCAAACCCAAACTTACAAACGAAACAGCACAAAAGCCAGCAGAAACTTGTGAGGGGAAGGCTGAATGACCAGCAGTAGCAGAGGCCTCTAATGAAGGCTAAAAGGAGTGGGTGTAGTTAGGAGCATGGCCAGTAAACCAGACACACACAGCAGAATAAAATTCACTTATAAGGCTGCAGAAAGCATAAGTAATATTCCCCCAAATCAAATCAGTGATGTGGAGGACAAACTCGAGTTGTTTTCTTAGAACACAAAGAGAATAAGACAGAGAAAAAATACATCTGGAAATAAGAAGATGCTTGTGGAAAAAAGTGGATGCAGAGTAAGCCAGTATAGATATTCTGGAGGAAAAACCAGAACAAATGAAACAGATAAGAGAGCACGAGAAAGAGGGAGATCTCTCAAGCTGAAGAAAAACTTGTGTCTTTAGTATAGATTAATAGGGGCCATCATGTTGTAGGGTGGGCAAAGCCTAGTCATGTATGTCCCGGAAAATATTTAACAACAAAAATAAAGAGTTGTATTGTCTTTAGGGTAGGGGGAAAAAACTATATAATCATAACTATCAGAGAAAAATTATGTTAGACCCAGAATCTATGAATACTATGCATTAAAAGAAAAGCAACATTTATACAGTTCTGAAAGATAAGCTTGTAGCCCAAGAACTGCCAAGCCAAGTCAAATTGTTATTACATGTGAAGACAATAGAAAGTCTCATACACACAAGAGCTTAGAAAATAGAGCGTGATGTATTTCCACCAACCAAGAGGTGAAGTCAAATTAAGAACACAAGAATGTATATAAAAAGATTTGCAATGAGCATTGAAATTAGTTAAAATAGAGATAAGCTTAAAAATGGTTGTAAATACAACTATATCATATAAACCCAAATACAAAAGTTAAGAGTTATTCTTTCTTTTTTTTTTTTCGAGTTGGAGTCTCACTGTGTCACCCAAGCTGGAGTGCAGTGACCACTACCATGTCTGGCTAACTTTTTGATTTATTGTAGAGACGAGGTCTCGCTCAGTTACCCAGGCTGGTCTCGAACCCCTAGACTCAGGCAATCATCTCACTTCAGTCTCCAAAACTGCTGGGACTATAGGCTTGAGCCACCACACCTGGCCTAAAAGTTATTCTTAAAGAAGATAAGAGAAAAAGATAGTGCAAATATTTACAACCTGGATTTGATGAAATTCAGCTGATAATTAACAGAACATTAAACAATTTTGTTAGTTAATATCTATGAGTAAAATAGTTCTTATTTAATATGACATAAAAGGTTTATCTGAACTAAATAGGAAGCATTAAATGGTGAAATAACAGTCATTCCCTGTAAAATTAAGGGCAAACAAGATGTCTACTACCAATGATTAAAAATATTTTATTTTTGTTTTCTTGGTGACAAGAAGAAAAGGGAATTGAAGAAATTAAACCAAATAAATTGCACAGTTTATCTTGAAGGCAATGAGAGATGGCCTTGAATTAATGAAGTTACAATAATAAGAATAGCATCCTGAAATGGGGTAGTATCCATAATAAGACCTAAATATACCTGAATTTAAAAATTGAAAATGATAGCATTTCGATAGGGTAGAAACAACTGGCTAAACCGTTGGGGAAAAAAAAAAAAAAAGGTTGCATTCATTCCTCACACATCAAAATAAATCCAAGTTTGATTAATAAATTAAATGCAAAGCTGATAAACTACAATAGTACTTGGTCATAAACCACAGAGACAAGATTAACAGATTAGCTACATAAATTTTTCAAGTTCATTTATGCCAATCATTCTGCCTTCACCCTAAATATAACAATAAAACAAAAAACAAACTCACTTTGGCTATAATTAACAGTTACTGGACAACCAGTGGTTTAAGTAGTAAAGATATTTCATTACCTAACATCACAAAATTGGAGGTAAGTGGTCCCAGGTTTGGTACAGCAACTCACTGATGCCATCATGGACACATGCACTCTTTCCATTTTTCTCTCCTCCATTTTTTACTTGTGGGCCTTTTGCTTCTCCTTGTCACTTCATGTTGCAAGGTGGCTGCCACAGCTCCAGTCATTAAATCCATAGTACCAGCCATAACTATTTTTTTATAAAGAGCAAACTCACTTTTAGAACCCCCATCTGACCTTGACTTCGGCTTATGTCCCAATGGCTAGAGCTGTGTCACAAGGCCTCTCCCAGATACAAGAAAAAGTAGGAAAACTAGGATTTCTCTTTATGTTCCCCAAAGAGGAAAGCAGGCAATGGAGGAGGGAGGTGGTAGTGGGTGTTGGGTTAGTTAACCAACAGTGACTGACCTACCCAGGGTCACAAAGTTAGACAAATGAAAACCTGGGCAAGGGGGGAATTACAGCATCTGAATAGATAGGCAACAAAGAGATATATCCTTACTCTAAAAAGAGTTCTCACAAATAAATAAGAAAAATGAAAATTTATAATAAAGAGCCTACAGATTTCAAAAGGCAATTTACAGGAAGAAAAAAGTAGCCATTGAATAGATGAAAAAATGATCTATCTCATGAGTAATCTAAGAAATAACAGCTTGGAAATATTGAGCAGGATTATAATGTTTTGTGTTTTCTGTTTGTGAGTAAGGCACTTGACGCTGCTGGTGGTAGCATAAACCAATGATGCTTGTCAGTATGTATCAATAACCTTTTAAAAAGTTAACATTATCTAGCTGGACGTGGTGGTCCACACTTGTAATTCCAGCACTTTGGAAGGCTGGGGCAGGAGGATTGATTGAACCCAGGAGTTTGAGACTAGCCTGGACACCATAGCAAAACATTATCTCTACAAAAAAAAAAAAAAAATTTTTATATTAGCTGGGTATGGTGACATGCACCTGTACTCCCAACTACTTGGGAAGCTGATGCAGGAGGATTGCTTGAGCCCAGTTGGTGGAGGCTGCAGTGAGCTGTGATCATGCCACTACACTCCAGCATGGGTAACAGAGTGAGAACACTGACTCAAAACAAAAGTTAACATTATTTGACACAGCAATTCCAGTTCTAAGAATAAGCCTAAAAAATAATTAGGAAAGTAAAGATACATACACATGGATTTTATCAGAGCATTGTTTAAAATAGCAATAAGCTTGGAAGAGTTGGTTAAATAAACTACTCTATCCACTAAAAATAATGCTCTGGCTCTCTACTTAGTGATGTAGAAAGGTAACATCAAATACCACTGAATGGAAAAATGATTTTCTTAAACAACAAACACATAGTATTTGCACAATAAGGACATTTTTAAAAGTAAAATAAACTGGGTTGGGCATGGTGGCTCACGCCTGTAATCCCAGCACTTTGTAAGGCTGAGGCGAGAGGATTGCCTTAGCTTAGGGGTTTGAGAAGAGCCTGGGCAACTTGTTGAGACCTTGTCTCTAAAATAAGTCAAAAAATAAGCCGGGCGTGGTGGCACACGTCTGTAGTGCTGCGGTGGCCAGGAGCATGCCACTGCACTCTAGCCTGGGCGACAAAGTAAGACTCCAACTCAAAAAAAAAAAAAAAATACTGTTACTAGGGAACGGGAGACTTAAAAATGAAATATACATTGTAAGTTTTAAAGGATTTGCAAGTTCTTATTATTCTGCATCAAACTTCTCTTCTAATTTTCCTGCTCTCATGATTAAATGTGTTTTGTACACAATATTGCAAATGTATATATCATTTAGAGATAGAATTCTAAGAAAGAGAAGATTTGAAACCAGGTATTCACCTGGAAAAGTTCATTTCCTTCTTTTCATTTAATAATGACTCTTTTGTGTATGTTTGTGGCGGGAGGGGTCATGAATACCTGAGGACACATAATAAATGTAATCAGCAAAATTACAAAGGCTTCTGCCCTCCAGGGTCCTACAGTCCAATTGAGAAAGAGAGACTGAAAACATCACTCCTGGCATAAGCTAGCACACTATCAAAGGGTGAATTGTGAGGACCATGTGAGGAGGGGAGTCCATCACCCCTTCCCTGCCCAACAGTTGCAAAGATTCTAGAAACAGGTGAATGTGAGAGCCCTCCATAACCTGCTTCCTGCTACCTGGACACCTATCCGTTGTTTTCACAAGGCAAATGAACAGGTTAGAAGTTCATCCTTCAACCTGACAAGTCTTGAACACACTAACCCCTAATGTGTTGACCTAGGTGCTGTAAAGGAGCACAGTCCCATGTGGGAATGGAGGGACTAGACAAGGAATATGAGGCCGGCATGATCCACCCAATCACAGAAACCAAAAGTAGCCTGAAATGAGGAGAAAGACAGGCCAGGAGACAGCAAGTGATCAAAGGCCACAAGGTGAGAATCCGTGTCTTTCAGTGAACAGAAATGAGCAGTCTGGTCTGAGAGGGTTAGGGATACGTGTTCTAGCATTGTGAGGAGCAAAGATGGATAGGAGTGCAGCTCAGACACACCAGGTCTGGAGTTCACAGACTGCCAAGGGACAACCATCGTCTAACCATGGCCTTGCTGAGGGCCAGCTGCCTGGGAATGTGGCTGGGCCGGGCCTCTCTCACTACAAGGATCAGCCACACAGCCTCCTCCACACCACTAATCTCCACACCCTGGCCAGCATCCTTCTTCTGTTGTTGAGGAGCCCAGGGAAAGTGCTGCTGTGTCCACCCTGTGGAAGGAAAGCATCAGATCAACATGGGAGTATTTTAACCTGCTTGTATAAACTTGTAAGGCCAGCCGGGCTCGGTGGCTCAGCCTGTAATCCCGCACCTTTGGGAGGCTGAGGTGAGTGGATTGCCTGAGCCTGCAGGTTTGAGACCTGCCTGGGCAGCGAGACCTCATCTCTACAATAAATCAAAAAATCAGCTGGGCGTGGTAGCGCATGCCTGTAATTCCGGCTACTTGGAAGGCTGAGGCGGAAGGATCGCTGGAATCCAGCAGGTGAGGCTGCGGTGGCCGGGAGCGGCCACTGCACTCCAGTCTGGGCGACAGAGTGAGACTCCAACTCAAAAAAAAAAAAAAAAACTTGTAAGGCCTAGCACATCTTTTTTAAAATTATTATTTTAAAGATGTGGGGTACAATTCAGGGTTAGGTATACAAATGTTCATTATGCAGGTACCCTTGTTGATGAGGTATACCCTTCCCTCCCCTGGCAGCTTCCCTCAATTGCCAATCCCACATTCCCTCCCCTGGCAGTTTCCCACTACCACCAATCCCCTTCTCATAGTATTATGATAATTGTTCAAGGTCCGCTTATGAGTGAGAACATATGGTACTCTGTTCTTTGTTTCTGTGATAGATCACTGAGTATGATCAACTCTAAATCCATTCAAGTTGCTGCAAAGTCCATGTGTTTGTCCTTCTTTATGGCTGCATAATATTTCATTGTGTATATGTACCACATTTTTTTAATCCAGTCCAGCTTCGATGGGCAGCATGGTCAGTTCCATGTTTTTGCTATTGTGAATAGAGCTGCAACAAACATGCATGTGCAGGTATCTTTTTTGTAGAATGATTTAGTTCCTCTGGGTATATTCCCAATAGGGGGATTGCTGAGCCATATGGAAGGTCAATTTCTAGTTCTTTCAGAAATTGCCACACTGTCTTCCAAAGAAGTTGCACTAGTCTGCATTCCCACCAGCAGTATAGAAGCATTCCTATTTCTCTGCATCCTCGTCATCATCTGTTTTTGCTTGTTTTATTAATGGTGACCATTCTTACTGGGGTTAGGTGGTATCTCAATGTGGTTTTGATTTGCATTTCTCTGATGATGAGTGAGGCTGAGCATTTTTTCATGTGTCTGTTTCAAGACTACCTATATACCTTCTTTTGATAAGTGTCTATTCATGTCTTTTGCCCACTTTTTAATGAGACTATTTGGTTTTTTTTATTTTTGATGCATTTGAGTTCCTTGTAGATCCTAGATGTTAGGCCTTTGTCAGATATACAGTTGGCAAATATTTTTTCCCATTCTGTGGTGACCTGGCACATCTTAATCAGAATTTCTTCTGGTTTGAGGGAAGCACCCTACTGATGCCAGGCAGCCTACTATTAAATGTGTTTTTTCCTAGAACCTGTTGTGGCAGTTTGGTTGCACCTGGGTTGTGGAGGAACTTTTTAATTTTCCTCCAGACTCTGCCCATAAAGTTACCTCTGATGGACCCCATCCATCTAATCTTCAATACCCAGGCACACATTTAGGACTGCTGGGAACCTATCAAATCTTTGAGTGGATTCTGACCCTATAAAAATGCAAGGGAAACCAAGTTGAGCACCTGAGTGATCTCCCATCAGCAGAGAACGTTCATCTACTCAGGACTTCTGCTCAACTGCTTCTGCAGCCCCAAACTCCCCAGCTGTCTCACCTCAGGACAGAGGGACACAAATAAACCTTGTTCCTGGGGAGTGATGTCCTGACATCTTGGCTGGGAAACTTCATGCTCAGAGACTCGGCCCCTAACCTTACTTGTCCTTCTAATGGTCTGGTCCACATAGTCTCAAGACTGAGGTGAGGCAGAACCTTCTGAAATGAGGTCTGGGAATCATGAGTCTGGAAGAGACCAGAGCTGGGAGCATTGATGATCCCATGGCTGCCTCTCCTTTCTCTAACCTAAGAACGTGGGTTATTTCTAATGAAATAAAAAATACTTCTATTCACCTCTGACTGTGTACCAGGCACACTGGGAATTATTTCCATTTTTATAATATAAAAATAACAATACATGCTTTGAAGGGTATTTGTGTGAAAGAGTCTAATTTCTTTTTATTGCGACTTGATTTCTCTTTTCCCTCAATTATGCCATAATCTTGTAGCACCCTTGAGTCTCTTCTCCATCCTAGGCCTTCATTTATATAAACCAGTTCTGACACCATTTCTACCTCTTCCTTGTTTCCAGGGTCAAATTAGAGAAATGCACTTAGATCTGGAAAATCACTTAGATCTAGACCTGTTGACTTGCTTGTGCAAATATCGCTACACTGTTTTCACAGTTCCGGGAGTGAATTGAAGGCCTGAGACTTGCAGCAGCCCTGTCCTTTCAGGGAACATGGGACCAAAAGGCTCTCTTTCCTGCTCAAGACCCCAGGAACTGGTGGAGAAGGGACTGCAGGGGCGTGTCCCTCATGAGACAGCTAGAGTTTGTGATTTTCATTATGCCAATATCTTCCAACGAGGCAGACTCTTTCATAACAAGCATTAAAATAGTTTTATTCGCTGTAAATATGATATAGTTATGACCATAGGCAAGATGTTATAACAAAAATTAAACTGTACTTTCTTCTAAAGAAACTCAAAATATAAAAGCTGAATTAATAACCCTCACAAGGCAATTGTTTATATCATTGAGGATTCGTCACTATAGAATTCCTCTGTCAGTGGCTCTAAATCCATCAGAGGGATTAAGAGGGGAAAGTATCTCATTTAGTCAAAGGATGTTTAAACTGGGTTCCATGGAGCAATAGAGGTTCTCTGCAGAGATGCCTCAGTATGCACCCCACTGAGTCCCCAGTCTCTACTTAAAAAAAAAAGAAAAACCAACTGAAAACAAAGCAACAGCAAAAAGAAAAGCAACTTAACGCTGTCTGTTCTCTGTCCTGGGCTTTGTGTGTAGTGCTTGGTTTGGAGAAAGAATACTATGACTAAAATATTTTCAAAAACCACAGACCCAATCTAACATCATTTGTTACACATATGAGGACAGGGAAGAACAAAGAAAGAGAGAATCTTGCTCAGGAGTCAGAATCGGAATTCATATGCCCCAATGCTAGCCCAGCGCCTGCTGAGCTTTTAGTATGAGGAGAGAATGGACAGAGTCAGCTGCCTAGCTGTTTTCTTGTAGGCAGCTGTGTCTTCCTAAAAAACCAGTAACTACCTGGACATCCATCAGAGCTGAGGAGAGAGGATCACTAAAAATACAACCCAATTTCATGAACGTAGTTTGAGAATGACAATGCAAAGGACTGAAGAGTCCAAAGGAATTATTTTGAAAGGAAACATTTAATACTTTTAAGTGTATACAATTAAGTGCAAAGGTCTTTATGGCACATGTTTTAATTAATGGATGAGAACACGCTAAAATGTAGATTGATAATTTGTAGACAAGAACTTCAAAGATTCTTCTCAAAGTAATTTTTTTCTCTTAAACATTTCCCCCTAGTATTGTGTTTATATATCTTTTGCTTAGCAGATTGCTTCTATATTAAATATTATAAAGGCAAATGTCAGACTATCTCCTGAGCAAATCATCAAAAGTTCAGAATTAGTGGAAATTTTACTCTATGCACACATACTGGGGGGCGGGGGACTTTATTTGAAGGGCCTCTATCTACAGAAACAATTTGAGTCATTCTATACTAACCCATCAGCATCCTTCTGGCTGCCCAGTTCCATGTGGTCTCATGAAAGAAGTGCTGTGCCAACAGATACAAGTGATCTACTTGCAATGCAAGGCCCAGAGCTCCAGGCCATCTGGTCAACCCCACATTGCAGGAAGTGGGTTGAAGTCTGTCCCAAAAGGGAGAAATGAGGACTGGGACACCCACACAGTCTCAGATAAGGCTCCAGGTGCCACAATCTGACCACACTGCCGTTCCTAGCCACCATGCATGGAGCAGAGACAGGATCCCTTCTGCCTGGATCAAAGGATAGTGCTGACTCTATGTTATAAGTCAAGGCGGCAAAAGAAATGGATGTAGAAAAATTATATAGAGGAATATCTAATTATACAGAGGAATATCTCTGAGCAGTAATTAAACTTGGAATTGAATATCAAAAGAGAAAATATTTCACTCCTGTCAAACTGCATTTTGGATATCTTTGATGTGAACCACTTGCATTTCCTGTTTCATGCATCACTGTGATGTTTCTGAAGAATTCCCCATGGAGTTGGGCTGCAGATGATTATTCTAATGGCATGTAGGGCGCCAACCGGCAGTAAGGAGGTTTTGGTCACCGCAGGGATTTTTTAAAGCATATCTTTCAAGTTAAACACAGCAGGGAGTCAAGCTATAAGGATCCATTTTTCCACCTGTGGTGACATCAAGGACTGTAGTAATTGGAACTTGACAGCAAAGCTCCTGGTTTCCACAGGACTGAGGGCAGACACACACATTGGCAACAGTGTGTGTGTAAAATGACCCTTCTCCTTGGAGTCAGCCACACTGCAGCCAGTCATGAATAATGCAAGACAAGGAATTGGCTGTGCTCTCCTGCCATACAGCAAAGAGGGCTCACAATAAGACCTTGATGGCTAACCCTGAATCTCTACACCAGATCCAGGACCCCTACTTCCCTACGATGCTGTGGAGAGCACCCTCCTCCCCAGAGTAGATTCCCATGGGTAGAGCCAGTCCTGGCAGCTGGCCTGAGCCCAACAGAAGCCAGGGCCTAGGGGATCTACATGGATTTCAACATTAGATGCACAAAGCAATTCCTCCCATCAAAAACAAACAAAGGCGGTCCTGTCATCCCTCTCCAGGACAGGACAAGATCACAGGAAGCCTAGCCACTGCCAAATCGAAGGTTCCAAAGGAGTGGGGTGAGGAGGAATATTGTCCATCAAATGTTGGGTCGTTTTGCATATTTTCCTGTGATTCCTCCTTCACATTTATCTCACACCCACTAGAGCCACAGAGTATTTTTGCTCACTGCCCTTGTCCCCAATCCCCATCCCTGGCCTTGCTAACTACAAGGGAGCTCACTGGGGAGTCTGCTCCAGCCAGAAAAGAGCAAACCCAGCAAGTGAGGAGCCCTGTTCTACCCTGGTGAGACCGGTGTTTTCCAAAGTCACCCAAGACAGTGTCCAAAATCAGTGCACTGCTCAGGTTGCCCCTAAAAGGCATGCTTCTAAATTCCATTCCTTATGAGTGGCTAGCATGTTTAAGCAAAGCCAGTCAAGAAAATAGGAGAATTTCCATAAGCAAGAGGCCTCATTCCGACACCACTCTATAGAGTTATTGCTTCCAAAACAGAACCAGAAATCCATGGGAAGGAAATCTGTTTCCCTTCTCATTTTAGTTCCATACAGCGTACCTGGTCACTTCCTTCATGTCCTTGCTCAAAGATCTCCTCCTAGTGAGGCCTATTCTGAGCCCCCTGTTTTAAACTACCCTGCACACATACACACACACACACACACACACAAACACACACACACTCATTCACACACTCATACATACCTCTACAAACACACCCATACACACAGTCATATACACACCCACCCAACACATGCCCATCTACCTAAAACTCATACACACACATTAGGACACACTCCCACATCGCACTTGCAGGTACACTACCCACATGCACACACCCAGCACACACCCACATACCTACACACTCATATACACACTTCACACATACACACTTACACACCCACAGTGTTCCCAATTCCCCTTCTTCTGCTCTACTTTTCCCTTTTTCTTTGGCATTTATCACCTTTAAAAATGTTCTTTTAGTGTCTGCACTTTCTTGTTTCATTCCCCATTGTTCAACTAAGGCAGACAGGAGTCCATGTTCTGCTCATGATATATCAAGCACTCAGAATGACATCTGTGATGTGGAAGATGCCCACAAATACTTGTGCAAGGAACTTCAGACAGAGAAAGCCATGGAGTTAGATTGTGATAGGATTTTTAATTAGTTAAGATGTTAGCTAATGATTACTGGATTTTTTAAGAAATAAAATACCCAAACATTTGTACAGATTCACACGTTAGTTATCCTATTTGAATACATATGTTCTTATTCAGAAAACTTGTCACATGGACTCTATTTAGGCTGCAAAGCAAAAGAGAGGAAAAGGAGGAGGAAGGGTGCTTCAGCTAGAGGAGAAATGGGAAATCCTTGATTAACTCGGAGCCTATGTGGCTCTGTGGAGGCCGACTGTAATTTGTAAGAGCTATGATCTCTTTCCTAGCCGTTGATGATTTGAAAGTCCTCCGCTGAGTTCTGGTGTTGTCGAGAACCATGCATTATTTGGTCTATAAAAATGACCTCTCTGGGAGCAGGACATTGTGCAACATTTTAGAAATTCCAATGTATTAAAGTTGAGAGCTGCCTTGAGAAGGGTCCCTGGTCGGTAAGACTTCTCAGATGTAGCACGACCATGGGTGTAACAGTGGAACATCTCCATAGCCCATCATCAAAGATATCCTCCCAATCATCCTGCAAGGGAAGGTCCACACCAGCTTCAAGTTGTTAAAAACAAAGGTGTCTTAGAGCTCCCGTGCTGTCACACCACACCTTTCCTCCTGATTCAACTGTCCCAGGTAAAGAGTGAAGAGGAAGTCATGGCATAGTAAGACAAGTCCAGATTGTAGAAGCCAAGACTTGCCCTAACTCTATCCCTAACCCAGTTATGTTTCCTTGAGCAAGTCACTCAACCTCTCTGGTTTTCTTATCTCTAAAATGAGGGACTTGGAGCTAATCCAAGAACTCTGCTTCTCCCTAGAGCCAATTGCTCTAGAGCCAGTTTTCTCAACTGTAAAATGGAAACAAAATGCTTTCCTCAAACAGCACAATGCCCACCATGCAGTATGCACACTTTGGCTGTGGCTCCCTCTCCCCACTTCCTTTTCTTTCTTCTCCCAGCTCTGTGGGGTGTTACTGTCATATGGGTTCTAGTCCTCTCCAGTGCCTGTCAGGGCTCTGGAACCTTCTAGGGCATGGAAGAATAATGAAAATCCGGTCAAGACCTCCCCCTTTGCATTCATGCCAGAGGGTGGAGTTGGAGTGGCCTGTCCCAGTGCACCTGTTAACAATAACAGCCATCCTTGCATGGGCTCCCCAGTCTGTGCTAAAATGTAGCTTGTCAAAGCCCCACAACAACGTCACCGAGCAGAAGCTTTCATCCTATTCTGTGGGTCCATAGAGGCTAAATAAACTTTAGGTAATAGAGATAGGATCCTATCCAGGCTTGTTTGCCTCTAAGGTCTGTGTTCTTTCTATAGCCCTTCTAACTACACAGTAAAAGCAGCTCTGGCTTTAAGCCAACCAAAAGCGCTTCCTCTCCCAAGGGGCTTCCTCTCCACCACCAAGTACTCTGAAAGTCGCCTTAACCAGGTCTTTTGTCTGCTGCTCCAAGGTGCTCTGTGGCCAGGGTGGGCCGTGGGTCTTCGTGCTGAGGGGGACCAGCACGAATCACGGAGGGCTGTGGCCAGCCTCCTCCCCCACTGACTGCTGATTGCCTATACTTCAGCCACCTGAATAGTGACAGCACTTCAGAACTTGTTAGAGACACAAATCTCAGCCCCATCCCAGACCCAGTGAATCGGGAACTCTCATCAACCCTCAGGGGTTCTTGTGTGCATTTGAGAACCATTGGTGTCTAAGACCATGCCCTGGATAACTTTCTGCTGTTAGAACAAGGCAAGTGGAGCTCAGAGCCTCCTCACACCCTAAGGAGGTGCTGACTCCCCATTCGGTGGCGAGCGATGGGCATGTGTGCGGGGGTGGAGGGGGAGATAAGGAGAAGGTTCTATTCCCAGCAAGAACAAGATGTTTCCTCTGCCAGAATTAGCACGAGACAGTCAGAGCCCAGCCAAGGTAAGGCAAAGTCCCCAGGGGAGGTTCAAACCCAGGCAGCTTGTGGGTAAACACCAAGTGCAGCAGACAGAGACTGGTCAAGGTAAGAAATGCAGACCAAGAGGGCCAAAAGCTGTGACACCTAGTGGGGTGGCAAGCACAGCTGCAAACAGACTTGGGCCTTCTGCTGCTCAGGCGCTGGCCATGGCGTACACATAGGGATCTACTGCTTAATGAACCTTGGCCAGGGCAGGCAAAAGACCTGCCAAAGTGTGCCAAGTTAGAAAAGGGTGGCTGCATCTACCTCTCCGTTATTCACCTGTTGCAGAAAGAAATGAGTCAGCCCTTCTCTGTCCCAGGGTCACTACACAGGTGGAAATGGAGGCAGGAAATGCTGGGACATGTCGGAGCCCTCGTCAGTATCCCTCAACTGGGACAAAAGATAATCAGAAATGTCATTTTAACAGACTTCAGTTTCTGTAATAATGGAACCCATAATAGTTACTGCGACATGTAATTAATACTCAGGCCAGTAATGAAACATGTTGAGAAGCATATTTATTTCTCAACATAATGCAATTAAAGAAAGAGTATTTGAATTTTAGCAGATGTTTTATTTTCAGCCATAAGACAAGTCCTTCCCATTCTTCTGGAATAACATAACATCAATCCACATCACAGTCCACACCACGGAACAAGACAAAAGGAGGGAGGGGAAACGGAGTGTGACTCAGAGGTGCAGATTGCCGACCACCCTGAAGAGCTTGCTCACCCCTCTTTGTATCAGGGGTCGGGATGGAGCTGAAAAGAACTTCTGAGTGCATTTTTGTGAAAGACCAGTCCTTCGTCATGTCTTCATGACAGAATCTGTCCCACAGCAACTCATGAGGATGAGCACAGAGAGATTACCGATGACAGCGAAGGTGCTATCGAGGTGGGATACCTCTCATAGGGAAACTTTCCTGTTTCTTTTTATGAGAAAATAAAAGACTTGTGTTAAGAAATTGAATTCTTTTTATATTTCATACGTGTATTTTAAATGTCATTTATTGAAATGCTTCTAATTCGAGAAATGTTAAAAATGCAACTTGAGTCCCCTAGCAATCAAATTTAGATAACTAATTTGATGTTGCCGGAGGAAAATCAGCAGGAAGACCGTGTTGTATGATTTTTTTATTTCAAAAAGAACAGCAGCAGTGGATGGAAAAAGGAGAGGCGTGAGGAGGACATGTGGGCAGATGCAGAGATGATGGGAACCACCTGCTGGGGAGGGAGGGAAGGGGGTGTAGGCCAGAATGCATAGAAACCAGGAGGTGGGCACATGCTTGAAGCCTCTGACATTTCTGGTGACCCTAAAAATGAACCCTGTGTGTCTATAAATTTTTCCCTAGGCTGAAAGATTCAGAGGACAAAGCTTTGATGAGCAGAAAGCTGACGACCCAAGATGGTCTCTAAACATCTACCAAGGCACCCTCCAAACCATTCTCCACACTTTCACCAGAAGGATACTTTAAAAAAAAAACCAAATGTCTTCCCCCCATCCCTCCTCTACTTAAAACACTTCAAGGCTAAAGTCCCCAACAGGGCTTAGAAGGCCTGCCTGGTCTCCCCTTGCCTCTCACTCCAGCCTCACCTCCATCCTACCCTTGACCTCTGGGTCACAGTGGCCTCCCATGCCTCGGGTGATCACATGCCTCCTGCCTCAGGAGCTGCTAGTCCCAGAGCCCCCTTCTCTCCTGGAGTCACTTGCCTCCTGTTTATTCCTCTTGCTTAAGAATTCAGTCCAAAAGCCACTCCTCAAGAAAGTCACTCCTTAGGCTGGGTCAAATCCCACACAGTCATAGCATTCTGCGCCTTGTAATTTCATTTGCGACTGATGTGTATCTCCAAGGAACAACCGCAAGCTCTCTGAGGACAGGAATGTGTCTGCTGCAATCATTACTTTCCAACATCCAATCTAATACTTGGCACATAGTAGACGCGAATGAGTGAATGTGTGAACAGAGGAAGGAATAAATGAAGCCCATTTGGCCTATTACAAGTCCTGTATCCTTTATTCCATATGTCTATCCAGCCCTAATAATCCCCTTATGGCGTTATGCCCTTGTGAGGCAGGGTGTCACCTCCATTAAGAACTTTGCTTCTGGAATCAAACAGGTCTAGAGTCAAATCTCTCCATTCCACCTACTTACTATTTGACCTTGGGATAGTAACTGAATTCCTTCTAAATGTGGTTTTGTCACTTATAAAATGGAATCATAATACTACCTCACTCACCAAGTTGTGAGGATTAAATGAAATGTACTCAGCCAAGTGAATGAATAACAGTAACATTTATTGAGCTCTTGCTATTTGCCAGGCTCTATCAGCCCATGTAACTATCACAACCTAATGAGGCAAGTAGCTGTAGCATTTCTACTTTGCAAATGAGGAAATTGAAGCCCAGAGTACCATGCATGGGTACAACTGCTAAGTGAATGTTGACTCTGTCTGCTTTTTAAGCCCACACGCTGGGGCACCATCCTGCCCTGCATCTCACATGGTGGGTGGTCACTTCAGGGATACTCCTGTTTATTTTATAGAATCGAGGAACTCTTAGAATAACCCCAAAATAATGAGGATCAGTAATATCCACAGTTTTACTCCTTACTTCTCACTTCAATGAACCAACAGTTCAGAAATCAGAGTGGTCATGGAAACAGCTTCAGGGAGTTCAAGGACATGTTCTCCACTAAAGAGGTTACCTTCCTGGGAGGCAGATGGCTTTTCTTAGCTATCTTTGGCCACTCCCTCCCCATACTAACACGAGTACAGATGAGGTCCAGGGTCCTGAACAGAAGATAGTGGTGACTTCTCCGCTCTTTATTCAGCCTTAGGGAATTGCTTTACTGCTCAGAAACAACCTGGGAAAGAACTCAGCAGGTCAAGCAAGAATGCCTGTTTTGGGGGGGAGCGTCTTCTGGACATTTCCACTGGTTCATTAGACCTAGGAATGAGAGTGGCTAGCCATTTCCTAACAAAGGCACCAGACCTTGACTCCTACAGTATGTACACTCAGGTTTGCTGAGTGTCGGTGGCCGTAACTGAAAGATGAGTGGCTCTGTAGGACTAAATCATTCCAGTATACCACAGCCAATAAATATTTGCTGAAGAATGAAAGAATACAGAGGCAATCGGTCAAGAGTTGAGTAGGTGGCCATTTGTAACATGGTGGAAATGATCAGATCAGATACTCTGTGAGGTGCTGTGTTTAGAAAGCACTGATGAGTATATGCACCTTTTTCATTTTTGTTTGTCTCTCTTCACAAGGCTTGCTTTTGATATATCTAGACTGAATCAAAGTCTCACTTGTAAGCCAAATTCTGGTAACAATTTGTCTTCTTGGCTTTACAGTTTCATTATGATACTTCAATCTAACAGTATCAAACTTTTCAAGAGGAGAGTTTACTGAATAAGAGTTTATATTGCTCAGACTTTTTTAAAAAGTATGTTCTGTGCAGGTAAAACAAATATCAGGTAGGAGGAAATCTAGTGTAAAATTACCTTTTCTAAAACATTAAATGGTGAGATTCAGCTTACCAACAGTCCTTAAGAATAGGACCCCCAGTCATTTCTCATATAAATTTTCACTAAACTCTAGAATTCAGTACCATTTGCTCTTGAAGTGAGAGTTATATTTTTATAGACTATAATGGATAACATAGTGGTTAACAGACCTTGTTATCATATGCACATTTAAGACCTCAGGCAAATTACTTTACCTTTCCAGTCTTGGGTCTTTTTCATTATGAAATATGGGGTGGAGGGGGGAAAGTACTGCCCAGGACATATTGTAAGTACATGATAAATAGTAGCTGTCATTAGTTTTATTTCAACTTCATTGTTCTGTACACTTAAAAACAGTGGAAAAAATGATAGGGAATTTTTTTGTATATCAACCTCACCCTGAAAATACTTTTTTTTCTTCTGGTCTTGGAGACTTATCAAGAACAAAGAAGAAGGAAAAGAGATAACGCCTTCATTCAAATCTATATAAACAAATAAATTATTTGTTAAATGCTGCTGAATTCAGATTTATTATTTTTTCCATGGGGTCCAACTATACTTTCCTGAGAATAAAAAGAGGCATTTGGAAAATGTGAACTGTAAAAATTTACTTTAAAAAATAGTTGCACTAGGAGTCCAAGGTGGGAGGATTGTTTGCGGCCAAGAGTTTGAGACCAGCCTGGGCAACATAGTGGTACCCCCATCTCTATAAAAAATCAATTAGTCATGTGTGGTGGCAGGCACCTGTAGCCCCAGCAACTTAGGAGGCTAAGATGGGAGGATCACTTGAATCCAAGAGTTCAAGGCTGTAGTGAGCTATGATTATGTCACTACACTCCAGCCTGTGTTAAAGAGCAAGACCTGTCTCTAAAAATAATAAATACATAAATAATTGTATGAGATTTGTCTTTCTTTATTGATTGCTCATCTTTCCTGTGGTTAGGAAGGAAATAATCAGAGCCTAATTCAGATCTTCCCCCAAATACTTAATTGTATTCCATTTCAGTTCAAGTCTTACTTTATTAATATACATGAAAACAATAGAAAATAAGAATAATATTCTGAAGTAGCTGTTATATTCCAGTTTATACTGAGTACCCAGCATCTCTTTCTAGTCAGCAAACCTCACTGGGTACCTTCTACCTATCCAGACCTGTACCAAATATTGACCATGAAACATGTAGAATCAGCCATCCCTGGTGTGTAGCCAAGAGGTAGGACCCTCAAAATGTCAAGAGGTAGGACCCTCAAAAATGCCTACCTCTTGACATTCACATCCTTGTGTGTTCTCTTCCCACATTGTATCCAAGTTGGTCTGGGTTGCCTAACAGAGTAGGCCAGAAGTGCTGGTAAGTCACTTTGGAATCTAGGTTGTCAAAGACACTGCAGCTTCTGCTGTGCTTTCTTGGCTCATTCACTCACAGAAGGCAGCTGCCATGCTGCTCTGTGAAGAGGTCCACATGGTGAGGAACAGGGAGGAACTGAGGTCTCCTGCCACAGTCACATGAGTGAGTCTGGAAGCAGTCTGCGGCCCCAGTTGAGCCTTCAGATGCCAAAATCTTGGCTGACAGCTTGGACACCCTGAGCCAGGCCCACCCAGCTGAGCTGCTCTGATTCCCAACCCTAAGTAAGTACATGAGATAGTAAATACTTCTTGTTTTAAGCAGCTAAGTTTTAGAGTGATTTGATATACAATCATAAATAACTAACACAAGAGCACAATCTTGTTGAGAAGGCAGACCACACACTTGGAGGCAAAAGTACCTGTAATATAAGAGTCGAACAACCAGTAGAGACCAAAGGGGATCAATGTCTAGGAAAAAAAGAGAGAACGTGAGAAAAAGAGAGAAAGGGACTGACCTACTGGCTGGAAAGTCCACAAAAAACTCCATCTAGAAGCTTGCTTCTTACAGCCTCTGTTCCAATAAACTCTCATTTGTCGGTCTCTTTCCCCCCACCCCTCTCAACCCCCTCATCTTTCTCTTAAACTCAGAAGTCATCCTGATGAGAAGCTTTTCCATCAGGGCTGTTGTTCACCTAGTATCCTCTGGTATGGCCATACAGGTTGTAAAACGTTTGAAATACTTCTGTACTAGTTAGTAAACAGCTAGCATTCTAAGACTCTCAGTTGTTCCCCCTTCTTGCTCCCACCAGGCCTATATCCGTTAGAACTAAAAGGTCACTGAAAGACCCCACAGGGTGTCCAGGACCCTGACCCCACTCTCACCCTCAACACCATCCTCAGTCTCGTTAGTCAGTGCCTATGCCATATTGCTCCCAGCAGCAACGTGGGCTGACCCCAGACAAAGCATATGGCAGTCCTGTAGCCTCATGCCACCTCTGAGAGAAGGAATTGTTTCTGTTCTAGTGACAGTCTTTCTGCTCTGCTGTTGTTAAGAAATTAAAAAGGAGCTTTAATTGAATGTTTTCTTCCAAAATGTTGTGGTCCTCCATACAACCTCAAAGGGGTAGATCTAGCAAAATAAAGGAGAGCGTTAGGGTGTTATGGAATCAAACCAAATATATATGTGTATCTACTAGGGGTGCCAAAAAATGTATACACATTTTTTTTTTTTTTAATAATTAATCAGTATTTTTATTATAGTTTTGTGGGGTACAGTTAAGGGTTAGGTGTACAATTACGTTTCATTCAGACACCCTGTGTTTTCCCAGCCCCAGACAGATATTTGCTACTGTTAATCCCCTCCCCCTCCCCCCCATAGTTTCCCAGTACCGTCAGTCATTTTGTTATAGTATTACATTGGATGTTGTATACACATTTTAAGAGATGTTTGCCATAATCAGAAGTATCTGGATGCTAATGGTAATCACTTTGAGCACCTCTGTAATTGCAGAAGTCAAACATGACTTGTATTCATCTTTTGTTATTGGTATATATTGAGTATTACAATTTTAATTCAGATTTTTTTTCCTTTTTTAAAGTGATTACTTTTTTGGTACCTTCTGTATATTATATATTAAATATATAAAATCTAAATATATAAAATATTATAAATATAAATATGTAATAAATAGATATAAAATATGTGACTTGACTTCACAAGACCTTCATGCTACAGAGTCATGTGCCACATAATGACATTTTAGTCAATGGACCACAAGTATGATGGTGGCCACATAAGATGATAATACTGTATTTTTACCATATTTTTTCTATGTTTAGATACACAAATGCTAGAGCTGCCTACAGTTTTCAGTTGAAGGTCTGTCCATGCTATGTAGCCTAAGAGCAATAGGCTATACCACATAGCCTAGGTGTGTGGTAGGCTAAACTATCTATGTTTGCGTAAATACGCTCTATGATGTTCACACAGCAACATAATGACACATTTTACAGAGCATATCTTTGTTGTTATGTGGCACAAGACTCTGTGTGTGTGTGTGTGTGTGTGTGTGTGTGTGTGTGTATAAAGATACATGAAGCAAAAGTGTGACTTGATTTGAATGATTGGGAAAAGTTGCTTCAGTGTCCTCAACTTTTCTTTCTCCTTTTAAGCATGAAACCTTAAGGGAAAAAAAACATTTCTAATTGTCTGTAGTGCCCTATGTGATGTTTATAATGGTCTCATTAATTAAGTGTAGGCCTCAGATGAACGCATTTCTCGCCATGAATGAGTCTACACATTGGAAACTGCTGAGCACCAGGTCAGGAACACAGTGGGTTTTTAATAAATTTCAGCTTCTTTCCACTTATTTTCCCCTGACAAATAATATTATGACTTTGTTTTATTGAAAGTAGAGGTCTCAAAATGCAAGATTATCATCGATGTTCAGAAGTGGAGCAGAGTTTCCTCTGAAGTCAGCTACATTGTGAAGGAAATGGCCAGTGTTTAACTTCCTTGAAGAGGGGGTGGGTCTGGGGTCCAACATGCCTGGACCTTTGTGGGTCCCTTTAAAGGATTTCCTGATGTTTACCCTGGTGATTTAGACAGGCAGCCAGGAGCAATTCTTCAGAAACAAAGAACTGTCTTGACAAAGGGCTTGTTACCTTTTCACTACTTCCTAAGAAAACATCCAGTGTGGAGGCTTAGATACCCTTGGATACAGAGGGAGAGATTTCCCTTGAATGACAGCTCATCTGTCATGACAGGCCTTCTGGAAAGCCTTGTCTTGTGGACATGGTCAGCGTTCCTTCTGTGTTCTTACAGAGGATGTGTGTACCCATTTTACGCAGGGTTTTTGGTCCTCAGATGTACGAGACTACCTCCACTCCTGTGAGCCTGCATCACATAGAGCACAGACACGTTGGAGGGTCCTTGCCAGGGTGGGAGCCCCAGCCTTGTTCATTCACCACATGGGAGGCTGGCCTCCAGGAGCTCAGATCCAAAGTAGACGTGATAGGCTCCCTGGGCGACACTGCCCTTGCCTGTCTGCCCTGAGGGGGCACGGGCAGCCATCTGGCAGTTCCCTCTAAGGTGTCACCCAGTCTGTTTTGTCTTTGGATGTGACATGACAACGTGTTAATTAAGAGGTAGTTAAATCAAAATCTAAAAACAATTCAAAAACTGAGGAAAATATAATGCATATGAGGAAAAAAGACAACCCGGTAAAGCAAGAAAGTACAATGGACACAAACATGCAATTTATAAGAGATGAAATCCAAATGTCCAATAGCATATTTTTAAAATAGCCAACCTCACTAATAATCAAAGAAACTCAAATTCAAACAAGACCCTCGGGGATGAAGTGGTGGGGTCAGTAATAGCAGAACAGAGACAGATGAAGACGGAGGACACAGGGGGCCCAGGGGTGGAGCCAGCACTGAGGAGCGCTGGGGAAAGGGAGAGGCATGGCCTTTCTCGAAAGAAATCGGCAGCATGGTCTTAAAATGCAGACACAGTAGGACCCATAAATCACATTGCTAGGAATTTGTTTCAGAGAAACAACTGGACGTGTTGTGTGTGTGCAAAATGTACAACACCACATGGGTCTCAACCTTTGTCACAATAGTGGAAATGAAAAAAGCACAAATGTCCAATAGTAGATTGGTTAAATAAATAATGATATGATATGACAATGCAAGAAAATATTGCCAAGTATGATAAATATGAAGTGTTTTCATGTGGAAAAATGTTCATGATATATTCAGGGAAAAAATAGTTAAGAAACTCTGTATTTCATTGACTATAACACACTATCAATTAGAAGATGCACAATTACATCATGTAAGGAAAAAAAAGGTTTGTATAAATAAAAGGAAGCTATAAGAGAAACAAATTAGTTAAGATGTTCCTAAAACTTCATCTTTTTTCAGAGTCCAACACTTCTGAAGAATGTTTGGGCTCAATAATGTTGTTGTTCATGCTTTTCCATATAATATGGTCACCAGTACCAGCAAGCACTTTGGTACTATTATAGTTCTTAAAAGGATACTCCACTATTGTGTCTAGTATTTTCTTCCAAGCATCTGATACCCATGTTGCAAATTTTTATGTATAGGTAGAGAATGACAATTATGCCTCTACTTATAAGGACGGACCCACCCCCCAAAACCAGAATTTATTTATTTAAAAAATTGTATATTTCATAGTAGAATCCCAAAAATATTTATTGAGTAAAATAATGAAGATTCCTCTTGAAATAAAATAAATTTTAAAATGTTGTATTTATTCTTACATGTTTAAACTTCAGTCACCTTCAAGGTACTCTGTTTGATGCACCACACCTATTGAGACACTTTTTCCACTGCTCAAAACAGTTTTCAAACTCATCAATTTGGATGTCTTTTAGTGCTTCTGCCATTTTTTGTTTCACCTCTTCCACATTAGTCAAACGTTTCACTTTGAGGACTTTTTTCATTCGGGAAACAAAAAGTCATTTGGGGCAAGATTGGGTGAATAGGAGGATGGGACAGGAGGTCATGGTGTTTTGGGTCAAAAACTGCCAAATACTCAGTGTGGTGGGCAGGTGCGTTGTCATGGTGGAAGACCCAGTCATCTGTTTGCCACAACTTGAGACATTTCTTCCACAAATCATAATGCAACCTTCTCAAAACTTCCAGATAAAAACTTTGGTTGATCATTTGACCTAGAGAAACAAACTCTAAGTATACTACAAGGGTCTGCCCTCCAAAAGATAATTCCAGTTTTTTGGGGTCCCCCTAATGTTATAGGGGCAGCAACTGTTGTAAGCTATATCTCATTTTCAGTGATGTTAAAAATGTGAAAATAATATTTGCATTTCAGAGTCATTGAACAATAGCAGTGAATATAGTACAGTACCTCCAGTGCAACGAATTTGGATGGACTTTGTCCTCAGTTACTGGCAGACAGCCCCAAAATCCTTGCTATTTCCCCAGTGATAGGAATGTCCCTGTTGTCTGTGGTAGGCCCTGAGAGTTTGCACTAGTGAGATGAATTAGGAGTCCCTAGATGGTTAAAGTTGAGGAGATGCATCAGGATGGGGCTGGCATCCAGAAAGGTCAACCACATGATAAAGTCACATGGTATCAGCCCAACCTATTGTGAGGTATGGGTGGCTGGAGATGTTCAATCTTGTTGCTGATGAAACAATCAATCGCATTTATGTAATAAACCCAAGAAACAAAACCTATTTCAAAAATGTAAACTTAAAAACAATATGAAACAATGTCTGTCTGTCCATCCATCTGTCCTCAACAGGGATGGTGAGGGAGGATACAAATCACTATAGCACATAGGTAGAAACCTCGTTTACATAAAAGAAAAGACTGATCCTAATGCAACCTTCTCAAAACTTCCAGATAAAAACTTTGGGGAAAAAAAGAGCAAATTGCATCCCAAACCATTAAAACTACTCACTCTGTACAGAACACTTTTTAAGGTTTTTATTTTATTTTTAAACTTGCCCGAGGAAGAACGAGTTGAGCTGTGTTGTCTAGTCATCAACCAGAGGCCTTAATCTTGACCATTGCAAGGGGTCCCTTTTAGCAGAGACAACAATAGGTTTCTCAAGTCCCAACCGTGGCTCAGGATTAGGGAAGGGGCTGAGACTCAAGCTGGTTTGGCAGTACACATCTGTAACAGATAAGCAATGTCCACCAACAGGAGCACCGTGAAAGCCTTGCACACCTTTGCTCAGCCTGTATCTCCCTCAACCCCACTCCTACTTAACCTGCTGTTTCTAACCCGGCCACGGGTGGGAAATAGATAACCATATTTATAACTAAAATAAAGGTGAGCAGACCCTGTGTGAGGCCCTAAGGGACTCTACCATGGGTGGAATTCCTTAGTGCCTTTGCACCTGTGGTTATGGTTTTGTCTCCTCAGCCATCTGTCCTGGATTCTCAGTTCCATTCCAATGAGAATGACCTTCACATAACCAGGTCACTGTGTACACACAACAGTGGGTGCCTGTGACCTGAAATGGGTTGCTCTGCACCTTGTACATCAGTCACTGACCCTTTTCTCTACTTTGTCTGTCCACCCGACCTATGCCGTGTGGAAATCTGATGCCAGTACTCCAGCCACAGAAGCATCTATGATTTACTGGCATTAGCAACAACGAGCTAAGCAATCCTTGGCATTATATTTGGCAAAGGTCTTCAATTAAAAAGTAAAATCTGGCCAGGCACAGTGGCTAATACCCGTAATCCCAGCACTTTGGGAGACTGAGGCAAAAGAACCATTTGAATCCAGGAGTTCAAGACCAGCCTTGGCAACAGAGTGAGATCCCTGTCTCTGTAAAAAGAAAATTAAAAATTAGCCAGGTATGGTGGTGTGTGCCTATAGTCCTAGCTACTTGGGAGGCTGAGGCAGGAGGATCACTTGAGCCCAGGAGTTTGCGGCTATAGTGCGCTGTGATCGTACCACCGCACTCCAACCTGGTGACAGAGCAAGACTTTGTCTCTAAAAAACAAACCAAAAAAAAAAAGAAAGATGTAAGCAAATGTATTTGGCAAATATCTGGCAAACACTTACTACTGCAAATCTTTGGACAGTGAAGACCAAGTAAACCTGAACCTGAAATCCATAACAGAAAAATTACAAAAATTGTGTGAAGTTTCATAATAAGACTATGAAAATAAACAACAACAAAGCAGATGACAGCCTCTGCCCTCCATAACCATGCCCTATTCTGTCTTTGTTTTTGGATCACTAACATAGACAGATGCTCTACTAGGTGCCTTAGTCTCCTCCAAATAGACTGCGGGAATGAAGAGGGAGCAGCACAGGCTTCCATTGTCATTCTTTAAAGAATAAGGGAGTATTCACTTTTAGACTTTGGATATTGTTTTATTAAACACACATACTCTCCTACCTCTCTGAACAATAGCTAAGCCTGTTAACCTGTTCCATTTGGAAAACAAGTTTGCAAATTACAGAGTAGGGCTGCAATGCCTGCTTTCACTATTAAAGCAAAAATCAATGAATCATCTGTATCGTTCCCATCAAAGGAAGGTTTTAGTTTTCCAGGAGAAGGTAAGGCCAAGGGTCAGCATGCTTGAAAGGCTTGTGTGTTGCTTGCAGCTACTTCTTCAAGATTGGAAAATATCTCTGAATGCAAATACCTGTGCTCTGTTGAGCAAGTAAAAGACACAGATGGAGGGCCCTTGGAATTAAGCATCAACATGTTTTTAAATGATAAGGACAGAGCAGTCCATGTTAGAATGAGCAGGAGAAGCCTGCAAATTTTTGCACCAAGAGAATTAGGTATCACAAAAACACAGTAGTTACCACTCTCTCAAAGCATAACAAGAGGAGATAGGCTTTGAAATTGGCATATGCTATCTCTCTACTCCAATTGATATCAATTGTAGAGTTTGTGAAGAAGAATCAGGGTCCTCATGATTGTAGTAGGGATTCAGATTCTAAAACCCTACTGACAGGGTATGAATCTTGTCTCCACTACTTACTAGCTGGGTGACCTTAAAATTGTGTATAATTTCTTCATGACTCACTTTCCCCATTTGTAAATAGGCACACTAGTAGTGTTATAAAGTTACAAGGAATAAATAATTCAATTTGTTAGCTAACACAGTATTAATTTTCATCTACTATGGTAGACTCACAGAGACCTCCCCACTTGCATAAGTCTTTTCCCTACCCTGAAGGACCCTTGTAGTAGCTTGCATTTCCAGAGATGGTCACAACCACATTTCCCCTTCCAAAGGCTCTTTTGCATTATGACTTCACTACTCTCTCATCCAGAGGTGAAGTTTATTTCTCTTCCTCTTGATCTAGACTGGCCCAGTGACCTGTTTAGCTAATACGCTAGCAGAGAAGTGATGCTGTACAACTTCTGAGATTGAGACTTTAGAGATATGCAGTTTCCACCTTTGCCTTTAATTGTCTTCCTTGGAACCCAGCCATTATGCAGTGAAGAAGCCTAAGCAACCACATGGAAAAGAACCAACACCACCAGATAACAGTCTCAGCTGAGCTCCCAACTAGTGGGCAGCATAAACAGCCAGCATATGATTGAGACCAAGTTATTCCAGTGCCCCAGTGATGTAATGCAGGGAAACCTTCTAGTCAATCCACCAAATCATAAGACTTAGTCATTAAGTTTTGGTATGGTAACCAAAAATGATTTAAGTGGCTAAAATAATTAGCCAGTGACACAGAAAATGTGTGCTTTTGTCTGCAACTGTGTTCTGTCTTATAATCCACAATGCCACCATATAGCTCTTATGCATACCTAGAGGTGTTTCCCATGCACTGCCATTATCAGCTATGGAGAGCTATTTCCCTACCAGGATTATAGCTCGCTTTCCTCACTTCCAAGAGGGCCATATCCTTCTCCAGATTACCATAACTTCTTCTGATGAAATTGTGGAAAATTCTCCAAGACAGGACCATCATTTTTTCTTCACTTTTCTCTCATATGTTGTCTACCTCCTTCTCATCTCAGGGAGAGTGTCCTGATGCCTAAATTAGAGGGATCCCCATCTCCACCAAGACAGTTCACCATAGTACTGCCCCTGCCAATTGCTTGATGTCATAACCCCACTTACTGGGAAGTCCTGCTGCAATGATTACACCTATCAGAACAGAGAACACTGGTAGTGAGAGACTTTCCCTCTTTGAGATAAGGGTTGTGACTGTCACAACACTCCCCACATAGGTTAAGAGCAATTTTCACATGCATCATTAAGAGTCCAGTGTCCTGGTTGTCAACCCACACCCCAGAGTCTCCTTTCCATGCTCCCAGGAGGCTACCAGGGTCTTCATGTAAATGAGATCCTGGTTGTTTCTCTGGTTTCCCAGAGTGTCTGAGTTTAACATTAGACTCCACATTCCACACTTTTTGGATTGTTGCTAGACTAATACAGATAAACCATTTGTTTAAATGTCAGCATACAATGAATCAATAATGAAATAGACTAGCAATTCGATTTAAAATGACATGTGCTCTCCTGTGATGTACTTAATACACACACACACACACACACACACACACACACACATACAGGGTCAATGCTAAATTATCAGTATGGGGGCAGATATTGTAAAGCTATCCTGTTAAACCAAACCATCCCCCCATAATAAAACTTTATACTTATTAAGTAATTATTACCTTTCCTCCTTCTCTCCAGGCACTGACAACCACCAACCTACTTTCTGTCTCTATGAGTGTACCTATTTTAGATATTTCATATATATAAATGGAAGCATATGATATATGCCCCTTGGTGTCTGGCTTCTTTCACCTAACAATGTTTTTGAGATTTATTGTAGCAAGTATCAGTGCTTTATGCCTTATTATGGCTGGATAATATTCCATTGTATGGATCTACCACACATTTGTGCATCCACTCATCTATTGATGAACATTTGGGTTGTGTCCACAGAGACCTAGAAGAGAGATGTTAATGGCTTAGAAATGAAAGAAGAGATAAGATATTGCAAAGAATTGGAAGGTGGTGAAATAACTCCCATCCAGAGTGGAGAAGTCTCACCAAGGACTTGAGCACTTAGTGGTGACCCTAAAAAGCTAACACTTCAGAAATAAGAATAACTCACTAGAGTAGAAAGCATAGAAATGAATGCAAAACTGAAATAAAGAAGCCATAACAAAGAATGGAACCAAGTTTGACAGAACCTGGGAGACCCATAAGTAATTAACTGTCTGCAAAAACAAAACTCATCATTTAATATAGCCAATACAGAAAGAAAAACATGATTCAAACTTCTGAAAATCATTTCTAATGCCAATCATACAATTAAAAAAAACTACTAGGCATGCAAAAATTAAAAGAGTAATCCATAACCAAGAAAAAAACTTAATATAAACAGATTGTGCAATTGTCTAGATGTTGAAATTCACCTACAAGGAAATTTAAAGAACTATTATCAGTATAATCAAAGACTTAAAGGAAAGCATGAACATAATGAGTGAACAGATAGTACATTTCAACAGAGAACTGAAAACTATAAAAAGAACAGAAAGGGAATTCTAGAATTGAAAATTACAATGCCCAAATTTTTAAAATTTGTTGAAATTACTATGACTTTACAAAAATTTAAAGGATTATAAGAGAATACTATGAATAACCATATGCTAACAAATTAGATAACCAAATGAAATGAACAAATTTCTATAAACACACAAATTACCCAAACTGACACAGAAGAAATAGAAAATTTGAACAGATCTATAACAAGTAAAGTGACTGGATCAGTAATCAAAGACCTCTGCAAAGAAAAGTTAAAAGCAGGAGGGTTTCAGTGGAGAATTCTACCAAATATTTAAAGAAGAATTAATATCAATCCTTCTCAAACTCTTTCAAAATTAGAAGAGAAGGAAACACTTCCTAATTCATAAGGCCAGCATCACCCTGATTTTGAAGTCATACAAAGAACTACAAAAAAAGCAAACTACAGACCAATATTTCTTATGAATAAACATGCAAAAAATTTTCAACAAAATACTAGCAAGCTAATCCAACAGCATATTAAACTATTATACAGTATGACCAAACAGAATTTATCCTAGGAATGGAATTTATCCTAGAAATTTATTCTAAGAAAATCAAACAATGTATTACACTGCATCAATAGAATGAATTTGAAGAAATACATATTTCTCAAATTTGGTTACAAACAGCAATCTACTTAGTCAAGAAGCACATTGAACACCAAGTAGAAGAAATATAAACAAAATACAACTAGGCACATCACAAACTGCTGAAAACCGAAGATAAAGATGAAATATTCAGAGCAGTCAGAAAAAATAAAAAGACACACCACATTCAAGAGAACAACAATAAATGTTGTACAAATGATAGATAATTTCTAATATGAAACAATGGATGCCAGAAGACAATATAAATATATCCTTAAAAGGTTGAACGTAATACCTGTGTATATATAAAAATATTTCTGTGCCCAGAGAAAGGATCCTTCAAAAGTGAGTTTGGATGATAAACAAATGCTCAAAAAATTCATCACAAGCAGACCTGTATGACAAAAAAAAAAAAAATGGTAAAAAAATTTCTTTAAGCTGGAAAAAAATAATATCAGCTGGAAACTCACATATACAGGAGAAAATTGGAAACACTAAATGAGTGGGGAAATGACACAAAAGATAACCTTTTTCTCCCCATAATTTATTTAAAAAGAAACTAATTTTTAAAATAAAAAATATTTTATTATGAGGTTTAGGGCATATGTAGAAGCAAAATACTTGAAAATAGGACAGTGATGTTTTAAAAATATGTTGAAAAATTATTTGACACTTTTTTCTTTAAACAATTCTTCTCTATTTTAAAGTAGGCTGTGCTTAGTGATTTGTTTTTAAGGAATAGAATATGGCAGAAGTGATGCTATATATTTTCCAAAGTGAGGTAATGAAAAAGTTAGCTTCCATCGGGCATAATCTGCACTCCTCCATCCCCCACTCTCATCACTTGCTTTGGGGAAGTCATCTGGTAAGGACACTCAGGCAGCAGCCCGAGAGGTCCCTGTGAGGAAGCCTGAGGCCTCCCAAGAATGAGCACCTACTCACTGGCCATGTGAGTGAGTCATCTTGGATTTTGATTCTTCAGCTCCAGTCAACAACTTAACCACAACCCCCATGGCGAGCCACTCTCCTAGTCCACTCTCAAACTCCTGATCTGCAGAAATTGTGAAGATAATAAATGTGTATTAGCCAGGCACAGTACCTCATGCCTGTAATCCCAGCCCTTTGCGAGGCCAAGGCAGGAGGATTGCTTGAGCCCAAGAGTTCAAGACCTGCCTAGACAACATAGCAAGACCTCAACTCTAAAGAAAAATTTTTAAAATTAGCTGGGTTTGGTGGCACACACCTGTACCCTCAGCTACTCAGGAGGCTGAGATGGGAGGATCACCTGAGCCCAGGAGACTGAGGCTACGGTGAGTCATGATTGTGCCACTGCATTCCAGCCTAGGCAATAGAGACTCAAAAAAATGTATATTATTATTTTAAGTCAGCAAGCTTTGGGGTACAAGATATGCAAATGATAGAGGAATGATAGAGGAAATTAAACTGCTTAAAGGTTTCTTATTTTACATGAAGTGGCACAAATTAAGTGACTATGATAAATAATGGATGTCTATTGTAATCCCTATTAATAATTTAAAATAATATAAAGAGTTATAGGTAAAATAACAGTGGAGAAGAAACATAAAATACAAAAAAAGGTGATTAACCAAAAAGAAGGCAGAAAAGAAAAATTAGAGTAACAAAATAGATGGGACAAACAGAAATTAAAAAGCAAGATGGTAGACTTAAGTCAACCATAATAATAATTATGTAAAATGAAAATAAACAATGCATTCTAATCAACAGAGATGTTCAGAATAAATCATAACATAACACCCATCATATGTTTTAAGTTTCAAGACAAAAGTTGAAAGTAAGAGAAGGGTAAAATATCATGCAAACAGTGAGCATGTGGCTATATTAGTATCAGAAAAAGTATATTTCAAGATGAGAAACACTAAAAGAAATAAAGAATAACAATTTATAATGATAAGAGGGTTGATTCATTGGGAAAACAATAATCAAAAATGTGTATGCAAATAATATAGAGCTTCAAAAATGCATAAAGCAAAAACAGAATTAAAGATTTAAATAGGCAAATCTGTAATCACAGCTTAAAATTTAAAGACATCTTAGGAACTGATAAAACAACTAGAAAGAAAACAGCAAGGAAATAGCAGATTTGAGGAAAAAAAACTGTTCACCAACTTTTACATTAATGAAACTTACAGAATACTTCAATGAATATCTGCAAAGTACAAAAGACTTCAAGTGCACAAGGAAATGTTCTACATCTTGATTTGTTGCTTTAGTACACATTTGCCAATATTCATCAGATGTACATTTAAGATATGTATTATTCACATCATATAGATTTTGCCTCAATTTAAGAAAAATAATCTGCCTGCTTTGGATTTGGTGATCTCTCAAGACAGTCAGGAAAAAAAATGAAATCGGGAAGAAAAGTCTTTGATTTTTATGAAGAGATTTCAGAACAAAGCGTCCCCCTCCCTCCCCAGATGTGGACCTTGAGATAACCTTGAAGATCCACCTCCCTCATCCCCATCCCTGGACCAGAATTGGCAGGACCAGCCCTGATCAGAGACCCTCAGAGGTCAGGAGAAGGGAGAATGCTCTTTTCTCCACAGACATGCTTCAGGTCATTTTGGGAAGGCAGTTACCTCTCAGTATATCTCATACTGGACAATCTTGAGAACTATTTAGGATTAAAATCTGTGGGCTGTGAGAGGGAGGGAAGGCGGTAGCTCAGGAGTCTCACCCCTCACAAGACATGTCCCACATGAAAGTCCCACTTAGGAAGATGCCTCCTTTTTCTCCTTCATTTTCTCTTTTTGCCTTTCTTGGTTTTATATCTGAAGTCATGAGTCTGAGTTCTGGCCCTATCACTTCACTGAGGCCATGAGACTCTGGCAAGCCATCACAGGACTTCCCTGGAGTTTAGTTTCCCCAGCTGGCCCCCCTGTTTCTGAATGTACCTCTCGCTATTCCTACTGAAGACTAAGGGGACACCGAGAAAACAAGAAAATGGCAGAGGGAGAGGGTATCAGATCCTAAATACCAACCCAGTCATGCCATTCTCTTGCTGCCAAATCTGTGACCCTGGGCTCATGAGGTTCTTCAAAGTGTGGGCCTGCGGTTCTCCAGGTTCCATCTACTGTCACCACTGCCAAGAGCAACCAAGATCCAGGACCCTACCTGGAACATCTCCAGTGCTCATGACCTCTCACACCTGTGTCCTTGCACATGCAGGCTCCCCCCTTCCCGCTAGGTGGTTTCACCCTCAGCTTCTCCTCCATCTGCAGTGGCCTTCTGATGCCCTTCCCTTTGCTCCCCAATCTCTGCAGAAGGAAATCCTGCCCCCATGCTCATCGCTGCAGAAAAGCATGTCACAAGTTACCCTGAAATGGAAATTGCCAGCTTGTCTCTCTCTTCCTGCCTCACTACAGATTTCCGGGGGCAGCACCCAAACTGGTCATCACCTCTATATTCCTAAGGCTTTAGTACATAATGGGTCCTCAATAAATATTTTGTAAAATAGAGTTATAAAATGTGGATAGTAAGTCTCATTTTGCCTTCCCACAAAGTTGTTGTGAGGACTCCATTCCTCAGATTAGGACACTTCTCTGCCCCAGCACTTACCACGGTTATTATTAACAACTGAACTGTGTGGTGTTTCTGTAGTGTCTGTTTCCCACCTGTGCCCACCATTTCCTGTGACTTCCCTTGCTCCCTGCTGTATCCTTACCATTTAGCACCGTGCATTAATTGTGTCTTTTATTTTCTATATTTCAAGCTTTGTCATCCAGGGCCTTTCTAACCCTGGAAGGACTGCCCCTCCTGTGTTAACCAATTTCTAGAGATAGCCAACAAGTCATCCACAAGTGCACTTTTCAAATACAAACCCACCAACTCAAAGTCCACATCCCAGCCACCTCCCTTATCAAACTCTCACATTGGGCCACTCTCCACCTGCTCTAATCACCCCAGGGCTAGATCCCAAACTAGGGACTAGGGATGGCCCTATGCCTCAGAGCCTGCTCAAATTATTCACATTAAACCTGCACACTGCCTTGCCTTGCGCTTTTGCAGAAACCACTATAAACGCTCTGTCTTTGGTTCCTTCTCTTATTCTGCCTCCTGGCAGACCCCAATATTTCACTGTGTGCCCCCTGTCACCTCCCTTGTGATGTGATGTGCCCCCTCCTGTTGGGAAGTGTAACAAACTTTTTTCATGTCTTCTAATCTACTGGTTTTACTATGCCTCAAGTATCCTATTAATACATGGCATTGCAAAGCACATGATACCTAGCCCTTACTAGGTTCTCAAATATATGTTGAATGAATGTACCAAATGAAGAATCTTGAATATTTCAGCTTTTCAGACATGTAAGTGCTCATTCTCTCTCTCTCTCTCTCTCTCTCTCTCTCTCTCTCTCTCTCTCTCTTTTGAGTTGGGGTGGATTGGCTGAC
>NW_007256165.1:688003-690195 GCF_000164805.1 Carlito syrichta | reverse complement strand
TTCTCTTAAAAAAAAAAAAAAAAAAAAGCAGCCAGGCATCCGCAGAAGTTATTGCAAGTTGCCTCCCCGCACCAGGAAGCTCTCTGTTCATCTTACCTAGGTTCTCTCACCACTCACATGCATTTAATCAAGCTCCTTTTTGGTCCCAGTGGGATGCTTTGTCAATTTAATGCAGGTGTTTGGG
This sequence comes from Carlito syrichta, assembly GCF_000164805.1. Classification (NCBI taxonomy): domain Eukaryota; kingdom Metazoa; phylum Chordata; class Mammalia; order Primates; family Tarsiidae; genus Carlito; species Carlito syrichta. The sequence continues at coordinate 690,011 of NW_007256165.1, read as the reverse complement.
TACAAATTCCACTGTGTTGGGCTTAAAAGGAAAGGAGATTTTTGCATCCTGAGAAAACAATGGAGAAACCAGGGAAAGTATAAAAGAAAATGGTGAACCAAAAATAAAATCTAAACCTGGTCCAAAACAGGAAGGGATTATAAAACTGGATGTTTTCTTTCTGTTTGTTCATTCTCAGTGAAGTGAGAAGACACCAGCCTTGGCTTAGATTTTAAGATTTAAAGGTTTTATATTAAAGAGGAAGTCTTCATTTTCCTTCTCTCTCTCCCCTCCGCCTCTCAGTCTCTCTCTCTCTCTCTCTCTCTCTCTCTCTCTCTCTCTGTGTGTGTGTGTGTGTGTGTGTGTGTGTGTGTGTGTGTCTTAATCTCTCCCTCTCTAATAGAAAAGAGTCAAGAGGGCAGATGTGCCCTAAATCATTTACCCTTAGTTATGGAAGAAAGGGGTAAAGGCACATGCACACTAATCCACTTACCCATTGATCCTTGATCCCTGTGTGCCAGGTAAATTTCTTTTCTGATGTCATAGACTGTGAAGTCCTCAGAAATAAAGAACATGGTTTTCTTACTCACCTGTGTATTCTAAGTGCCCAGAACCAGACCTGGTTCATAGTAGGTACTCATAGATGACAAGTGGATAAAAGGATGGGTGGATAGATGGATAAAAGGGTAGATGAGTAGGTGGATGAGTAGGTGAATGAGTAGGTGGGTAGGTAGGTGGATAGATGGCTGGACAGATGGATGGATGGATGGACGGACGGACGGATGATTTAGCTCCCCAACTTATTTGAGAGATACAGGAGAAGAAGGTATAAGTAATCCATTCCAAATAATCAACAGCTCACTGAATAGTCCTTCCTTTTAATTATTCCCATGATGACCTCTAAAATTAGATAGTGTTCCAAGTTCTCAAAAAACATGAACTCAAATGAACTTTAATGACCTGGGCTGATGGAGCTGAATTTCTAATTTTCACTGATAACCAAAGCCAACAAAATCTTATGTCCTACTTAGACTGATCTACATCCAATGGTAACCAGGAGTCAAGAAAATAGCCCTGGTTATACGAGCAGATATGTTCCAGCATTCCATTATTTTCTATTGACAACCCTCATCTTAAAGTGTTAGCCAGTCTTTCCCCTATAATTCTAGCAGATCTAGGCACTCAAAACCAATTTTTGTTCCCCACTTACGACAGAGAATTCAACAGTCTGCCTACCCAATATCTATTCTTCCCTTCTTTAAAAAAAAAAAAAAAAAAGCCCTCAATCTGTATTTGCTTGGGATGAGGAACAATGGGGACACAGCCGAAAAACATTTCCCAATAACTCTTGCAGCTAGGGATGCTCAGGGAAGTGAAGAAAAATAAATATTTTAATGATTTAGGCCATTTTTTCCCCCAGAGCTTTGTTACTTGAAGCCAAACCTATTTTCTAACTGATATCTCTGATATATTGTGTGATGTGTTTGTTGCTGTTGTTGTTTTGCTTTGTTTTGTTTTTGAGATAAAATTTACATGCCATAAAGAAACTGTTTTAAAGTGTACAATTCAGTGGCATTAGGTACATTCACAATGCAAGCCACCATCACCTTGATTAACTTCTAAAACATTTTAATCACCACAAAAAGGTAACCCTATACCCCTGGAAACCATCAATCTGCTTTCTCTCTATAGAGATCTACCCATTCCAGAAATTTTATATATTGAATCATACAATATGTGATCTTTGTTCGTGACTTCTTTCACTTAGCCTAATGCTTTTGAAATTTATCCATGTCATATAATGGATTCATATTTCATTCATTTATTATGGTTTTAGTCTATTAGATGAATATACCGTATACTCATGTGTATCTATTCATTTGTTGATAGACGTTTTGGTTGTTTTTATGTTTTAGCTATTGCAGATAGTACTCTTTTTTTTTATTTTTGAGTTGGAGTCTCACTCTGTTGCCCAGACTGGAGTGCAGCGGCACGCTCCTGGCCACCGCAGCCTCGACCTGCTGGGCTC
>NW_007256165.1:644274-687782 GCF_000164805.1 Carlito syrichta | reverse complement strand
TTTATTGTAGAGATGAGGTCTCACCAAGTTGCCCAGGCGGGTCTTGAACCCACGGGCTCAGGCAACCTACTCATCTCAGCCTCCCAAAGCGCGGGATTACAGGCTGAGCCACAGAGCCTGGCGACGGATAGTACTCTTAAGAACATCCATGTGTAAGTTTTTATTTGAACACCTGTTTTCAGCTATTTTGGATAAATGCCTAGAAGTAGAATTGCTGGGTCATGTAGTAACTCCATATTTAACATTTTGAAGAACTGCTAAACTGTTTTCCAAAGCAGCTGAGCCATTTCACATTCCCACCTACAATGTGTAAACGTTCTTGTTTCTCTGTATCTTTGACAACATTTGTAATTGTCTATCCTTTTTATTTTAAACATCCCATTGGGTTTGAATGGTATTTCATTGTGACTTTGATTTTCTCTGATAGCTAATAATGTCAAGTATCTTTTCATGTGCTAATTGGTCATTTGTATATCTTTTTAGAGAAATAGCTATTCAAGTTTTTTGCTCATTTTCTGATTGGGTTGGGTTTTTTTTTTTTTTTTTGGTTTTCAGTTGGTCAATTAATTATTTTTATTGTATATATCTAAGGTATACAACATGATGTTTGATACACATAATACACAGTAAAATGGTTACTAGAGTCAAGCAAATTAATATATCCATAATTTCACATCTTTCGTGTGACAAAATATCTAAAATCTACTCACTTGGAAAATTTCCAGTGTACAATATAATATTGTTAACTATGGTCATCATGCTATATATTTGATCTCTAGAATTCACCCAGAAGTTCATCCTAAATAACTACAACTTTGCACCCTTTGACCTACATCTCTCCATTTTCTACACACACACACACACACACACACACACACACACACACACACAGTAGCCACAATTCTACTCTCTGTTTCTATATGTAGGTGAGTATTCTAGGGTTTTTTTTGGGGGGGTGTTTTTTATCCACCATATATCAGTAAGAGTATGCAGTATTTTTCTTTCTGTATCTGTTCATTTCACTTAGCATAATGTCCTCTAGGTTCAATTCTTTACATGCTCTGGAGAATAAGCCCTTATCTGATATATACTTTGTAAATCTTTTCTCCTATTCTTTGGTTTGTATTTTCAGTCTCTTGAAGTACAAAAGTTTTAAGTTGAATGAAATCAAGTTATCTACTTTTTGTTACTTGGGCTTTTGATGTTATATCTAAGAAACCATTACTTAATCCAGGTATTGAAGATTCACCCCCATTTTCTTTTTCTTTTCCTTTTGTTTTTGAATTGGAGTGTCACCCAGGCTGGGGTGGAATGTCACACTCACTGCCACCCCAGCATCGAACTGCTGGGCTCTGAGGATCCTTCAGCCTCAGTCGTCCAAGTGGCTAGAACTACAGGCATGCGCTACCACGCCCAGCTAATTTTTTTGTATTTATTTTATAGACAAGTTCTTGCCAAGTTGTCCAGGCTGGTCTCGAACTTGTGGATTCAGGCAATCCACTTGCCTCGGCCTCCCAAAGTACTGGGATTACAGGCTGAGCCACCGAACCCGCTTCCCCCAACACCAGTTTTCTTCTAAAAATTTTATAAAGTTTTAGTTTCTACATTTAGGTCTTTGATCTATTGTGACTCGATTTTTGTATATGGTGTAAAGAAGGGGATTCAACATCATTCTTTAACATGTGAATATCCAGTTGATTATATGTATTTTTTCTTTTATTCGATGAATATAGTGTTAATATTGATTGATTTCTAGGGGCAAATCCTACTTCTTTCCCCATTGAATGGTCTTGGCACCTTTGTCAAAAATCAGTTTGCTATATATATATATGTATGAGTTTATTTTTGAACTCTTTATTCTATCCCATTGACCTATATGTCTAATCTTATGCCAATATTATGCTGTTTTGATTACAGTAGCTTGTAATAAGTTTTGAAATCAGGAAGTGTAAGTCCTCCAAATTGGTTTTTATTTTTCAATATCATTTTGACTGAGAGGAAAATTCCACATAAATATGAGGATTAACTTTTGCATTTATGCAAGAATGGTCACAGTTGTTGCATTGGATCTGTAGATCTCTTTGGATAGTATTGCTATCTTAACAGTATTATGTCTTCCACTCTATGAACACAGGATAGTTTTCCACTTATGTGAGACTTTAACATTTCATTTTAGCAATGTTTTGTAGTTTTTTGCATCCAAGTCTTACTCCTCCAATCTTTGGTTAAATTTATTTCTCATAATTTTAATGATTTTATCATTTTGATGTTGCTAGACGAAAATGAAAAAAATTCCATATACAACCACTTGATGAATCTCAATTTGGGAGTGTTCATTGCTAGTATATAAAGTACAATTGAAATCTATGTGTTGATCCCATATTCTACAACTGTGCTGGATTTATTAATTAACTCTATACACTTTTAGAATTTTTTTTAGAAGGGTAGAAGATTGGTAGATTGATTCTTGTCTCATGCCATCTGCAGATAGAGATTGTTTTATCTATTCCTTTCTAATTTAGATGGCTTTTCTTTTTCTTGCCTAACTGCTCTGGCTAGAACTTTCAGTACAGTTTTGAATAGCAACAGTAAAGTAGACAACCTTGTCTTATTCTTTATCTTAGAGGGAAAGCTGTTGTCAGTCTTTCTCCACTGACTCTGATGTGAGCTTTTTTTTTTTTTTTTTTAATAAATGCCCATTATCACATTGAAGAAGTTTCCTTAGAGTTCTAGTTTGCTGAATGGGATTGTTTTTTTCATAAAAGGTGTTGAATTTTTTTTAATGTATTTTCTGCATCAACTGAGGTGATTATATATGTTTTTCCCCTTTATTCTATGAATATCATGTTAATATTGATTGATTTTTGTATGTTAATCCACCTTGAGTTCTGGGGATAAATCAGACTTTGTCATGATATCTAATCTTCTTAATACACTGTTGGATTTGGTTTGCCACTGTTTTGCTGTGGCAGAGAGGGAGCTCATAACCGTTCAAAGTATTCCTTTTGAAAATCAATCGGTAAGCTCTGAAAACCTGCCAGACAGGTTTTGCTTAAAAAACCAAATTCTGCTTGCTGTGCATATCCTGGAGACCATTTATCCTTGGAAATGCAAAATGGTAACCAATTCACTCTTTGTGAAGTCATCAGTTTACAAGGTTTACAACCCTGCTTGCTATGCATTTCCTGGAGACCATTTGTTCTTTGAAAAATCTGATTTTGCTGAGTACAACCTTGTGAATTCCAAAGAAAATGTGTAATTGCTCAACCCGAGACCCCCTGCCTTATCAAAACTAAGGTATAAGAACCCTCTTCTCCTTCCCCAGGGGTCTTAGCCTGGGAGCATTAGCCCACCGAGTCACGCTGGCACAAATAAATCTGTTACTTCCTAAAACAGCCTCAGTGTCACAGCCTCTCTGTTACCACTACATACTTGGTGCATGGGCCAGGAATGGGAGAGTTCGGAGATGGTGTGTTCCACCTCCTTTGTCATTGGGGTATGACCTCCAGAACAACAGGAGAGGCAATCTCACCTGGTGCACAATGGACATTTTGGTCTGTAGGACCCATCTGGTGAACTGAGGCTCAGATCATGAAAGCACAACAGGGACCCAAGAGGCAAGGAACTGGCATGAGGGTGATCACCCAATAGAAAGGACAGAATGACCACCTGACAGAAAAGGTAGGAATTAGGGCCTTTGCATAGATTTGCCAACAGATGGCAGAAGGGGAGCTTGATCACCTCCCAGAGACCACAAGTAATCTCCAGTCTGAAGGAAAGGACTGAAAGGCAGTAGAAGGTAACACTGTCTGAAAATGAACCTGTAGACTCCTAGGATTAGGGCAGAGGGTTGAAGAATGCATTGTGTGATTACATGTAAATGAGATGGACGGCAGGAGGGTTCCACATAAAGTTAGTCTAGGTTGGGAGTTTCTACCAACCTGCTTATTGCTAAGAAGTGTCTGAAATATCCTCGCAAGGAGTATGGTTAGAGGAGGATGAAACAGATGTTTCCCATACCCCTCATTCTCTTATTTGTGTGTGTCTGTTGTTTTGAATCTGCTAAAAAGCTAGTTGAGTTATTATGCTTTGTTTAATGGGACTTGTCTTTTAAAAACTTGATTAGCGCATGTTTCTTTATGTCATTTTCTGTTTCCCTCCCTTTATTTGTGTGGTGTTTCTCCCAACCTGTTGGTACTGTTAAAATTCCTGCTTTTTGTTGTTAAGGATGTGGGAAAGTTGCCTGTTGTGTATGTGAAGTGGTATCAGTTATCTTGAATTCTTTCCCAGGACCACACTCCTTCCCTTCCTTAGCCTGGTTTCTCCTTCATGAATTCTGAAGAAGTTCATTCTAATCCACCTGTAAAGAAACATAGAAATGTCTCTTATACACTACTTAGCCTTTTGTTAACTCAGTGCAAGTTGACACTAACCTTGGAGAAAATAATTTTGTAATCTTTCTCTGGCAACTAAGGGACTGAATAGACTGTTTTTATTTTCAAATGCTAGAAGCCAGGTTAGTTGAAAGTAAGTCTGTTTCTAAAGGTTTAGGCCTTGTCTAAGATCATAAGCAACTGCTTGTCCCTGTGTAAAACTGTTGGGAAGTCTCCTAGAGTCATGTAATGTATGCTAAGTCCTTACTTTAAATTGTAATGCTAGATAACACTACTGCTTGCTTTTTTTGACTATGCCTAACTAGCGCACCTCTTCCAAGACTGGTAAAGCCTCAAGTGCTGAATACTTTGCAGGACTTAATAAGGCATGGGAACTGGCCAATCCCACCTGATTAAGTCACCTTGTAAGCTCGGTACTTCACCCAAGGGACAGGTCAAATACTAGGCACACTCTGTGGTGTATAGAGTAAGACCGGATCACTCTCATTTAATGAGTCCACATCTTACAACTAAGACTACTGTTTAGTAATTCATAAATATTTTTGACCATTTGCCTGTTCATAATTAGAAATAAGTAGAAACAGATCATTTTACATCTATGTGGTCTGTTCACTCTAAAAGAATTTTGTACCAGGCCATTTTATAGGCATCATTGAAGCAGGAAAAAAAAGGCTTCAAGGAGGGCTGAGGATACTTAGCTTAGAAGAAGCCATCAGGGTTCCAGGGATACCTGGCATTGCTGTTTATGGCTTTATTCAGTTATTTGTTTGTTTTAGAATTCTCCTTTGAGGAATAAATTGCAAGTGTTCAAAACAAATTCTGGGTTTTCAAGAAACGTGAACAAGAAAATATGTAATAATCTGTAAACTCAGACACCCCAATGGGACAGATTTTAAATAATTAAAGCAAATTAAAATTACGTGGTTTAAAAAAATACTATAAGTGCATTATTAAAATCAAATTTGAACTCACTACAAGTTAGCAGATAATGAGATTTGGAAAGGAGCAAAACTTTGCTTTAATACCATCTGGCAATTAAATTCACTTTTTAGACCTAAAGAAAAATGGTCAAAAGTTTTACATGCAGAGGCATTTTAAAAATTTATTCCACTACTTTGCTAACAAGATTTTATCCTATGGAATATTAAATACTCAACTCCAGAGGCTTGTCTCAGGACTATGAATACCAGCCTCCCAATTATAGAAAGCTTCTGAAGTTCTTAGAAACTGAGACATTAAGGGAAAAAAAAGAGAAAGACTCCAGGATGAGCACCAGCCAGAGGAAAAGTAAACAAACCTATTGGCCGTTGCCATTAATGGCAAAGCTCCAGTCACCCAAAAGAGGCCTGATAAGGATAAACCTGCTAAGGGGGATGGTATCCGCTGCTATGAATGTGGCCAATCTGGGCACTTAAAGCACAATTGTTCTTGATGGCCTAAGCCCCTAGGACTTTGTCCAACATCTGAACTAAAAGGCCACTGAAAGAGATGGTGTGGCCTCTCATGAAAGGGGCAGGAGGGAAACATCTAGCTCGGTGATGGTGGCCCTTGACTGAAGGGGGGAGGACATGGCCCAGCCCAGCACCCTGTTTGCCATCACCCCAGAGAATCCTTGGGTCTGTAAGAATGTGGCTGGGGTTCAGATTAATTTCTTGATTAATACTGAGGCTAAGTTTTTAGCCCTTGTGCTCATACTGGGCTCCTTCTCCTGATACCTGCTCTCTAGTGGGAGTTAAAGGTGTTCCAAAAGTTAAATGTTTCACCTAACAGTTACTAAAAGGTGAATTCAAATTATGACTATAAAGTGTTGTCTATTAAAAAGATTAAAAGGAAAGCAAAAAGCAAAGGAAAAATATGAAAAGTTTGTTGGTATACAAATAAGGCTTTAGAAAAGAAAAAAAGGAATATAAGAGAAAAAATATTTTTTTATCTAAGAAGAGATCTTATATGGTAAATTTATGTCCTATAATAAAGTAAATAGTTATCTGAAGTTTTTAAAAAGGGGGTAGAGAGCAAAAATAAAATGGTATAAGCATGCCAAAAATGGTATGAGGAAAGTTTAGAAAAATTATATATATACAAAAGAAATTTGATAAACAATCTAGGCATAATAAGGTCTTTTCTGGATGCAAATCTCCAAACATTTTCATATTTCTCTTCAAATTTTATATAAAATTTACTTGAGTGCCTGCAAATAAATCAAATTATAGTCTAAAACAATCTGTCAAGCTACCATTATAGCCCAGAAATACATTAAAAGCTCCGGAGGCTGGTACTTGTAATAAAGTCACAGAAATTAAAGTTTATCATTTAAGTTATGCTAATAACTTCAGGCCTTGTAGCTTTTGTACAAAAGGTAATCAGCCACTACCTAAAATTGTCAAAATGTATACCTGACTTTATTCCTTTTATTGAGTGGAAATCCAGTAATTACATGCCCACATAATGGTCAAGCAAGGATTCCAGTCAGTGCTTACAAACAATGCCACTGCTAAAACAGATCTGGATGCCTCAAGTCAGACAGGGAGAGATTTTCGATCTCTGGCTAGGCAGGACTACACCCACTGTCAGCTCTGAAGAAGTTACAGAAAATGAACCTTCAGCCCTCAGCACCCCATATGGTTATGGGATCAAAATATCTCTAAAGACTAAATGAGGCAGGGTAGCTAGCACAGGCTAGACATAGATAAATTTCCTATGGGTAGGTTTTAAAAGGCATTCCAACATTTAAAAAATTATATTCTACTGCAGACCAAGTGGCAGCCTACCCCACCCCTTGGCAAATCCAAAGGAAACTCCATCAGATGTAGGACTAGGAGAGTACAATCTTTCAATTTGTGGTTTAGCATAATAATCACTAGAAATCCTTTGGAGACACAAGTAAACTGAACATAAGTATTTGGTATTGCATTGCTCAGGATCCAAGTCCCTGAAATGGGAATCATTAAAACTTTGAAATTGTTTAACAGTAGGCCTTTTCCTATACCTCTGAAGGAGATGGGGCCACAGACATAAATGCTCATAAGGAAATGTGTTGTCCATTCGGGACAAATTTTAATCACAGTTCATAAGCTTGCTTCCCTAGGAACTTCCTGTACCACGGGAAACCCAAACATCCCAGGGGAGTAAGTGCTGCTAAAAACTGAAGAGAGGAAGGACCCAACCACAGTGTAAGAAAAAAGAAAAGGACCCTGAGGGTGGTCCTGTTCCTATACTAGTACATGCTATTACCCAGATTGTTAAATTTGTGGGAACTTCTAGTCTCAGGAGCCTCTAGGCTTCCCTAATGTGTCTCACCCCTCCAGGGAACTAATTGCAAGCATTTAAATCTGTACATTCAAAGGTTCAAAATAAAAAGTTGAACAGCTAATAATAATGACCTAACAAGAATTAGTTTACAGCAATGGCCCATTAAAAAAACAAACTGTGTTTTTACCAGCCCAACTACCCGGTGTCAAATTCAGAAGTTTTGGGGGGCTATGGGGTTCTATTGAATTTGGATACCTAACTTCTCTATCATGACAAACCCCTCTATGAAGGTTCAAAGGGGAGTGAACAGGAGCCTCTGCTATGGAAAAAGGCCCAGAAACAGGCCTTCGAATGAATTAAACAGGCCCTTCACCAATGCACCTAACCTGGGACTCCCAGATGTGACTAAGCCTTTCTTTTTATACGTGCATGAATATGTTGGCACTGCAGTAGGGGTCTTATCTCAAGTGCTAGAGTCATGGCATAGACCTATGACATATTTATCCAAATAGCTAGATTCTGTGGGCCAGGGCTGGCCGCCAGACCTGATAACAGTCACCTAGAGATGGTAAAGACCTTACTACCCATAAAGTCAGGACAGCCAGACCATGATTGCATTCAAATCATAAATGAGGTGTTCTCTAGCCATCCAGATTTAACAGACCAGCCCCTCCTCTGAACAAGCTAACCCATTTCAAGGTATAAAGGGCTATTCTGGATATGTGAAAAGGTTGCATATACCCAGCTCCCAGCATTATGGAAAGGCACAAGTACCATAGGAGTAATCCAGCCAGGATTTTTCCTTCTGCCTAACCCAAGGGGGGATGAACTAGGTATTCCCCTTTATGAAAGCCTCAAAACACGAGATGCTCAATCCCTCAACCAAGTTCCTAATATAGGAGGGACCCAGGTTTGGAAAGATGACAAATGGCCACCCCAGAGAATTATAAATACTTATGGCCCAGCTACATGGGCACAAGATGGAAGTTAGGGATACTGCATGCCTATATATATGCTAAATCGCTTTATCAGATTACAAGCTGTCTTAAAAGTTATAACTAATCAAACAACCATGGCTTTTAAGCTTGTTGCTCAGCAACAAGTCCAAATACACACAACTATTTATCAAAACCGCTTAACTTTGGACTACCTGCTAGCAGAAGAAGGAGGAGTAGATGGTTAATTTAATAGTTCTGACTGTTGTTTGCAAATGGATGGTAATAGTAAAGTTATAAGTGATATAGTCACCAATATTAAAAAGCTTGCCCATGTCCCAGTGAAAAATGGCAAGGCATAAAAATCAGCAATTGGTTTGAAAACATGTTCTCTGGTCTAGGAGGATTTAAGTACATTACTGGATCTATAGTCCTATTGGTGGGATCCTGTCTTATCCTCCCTTGCATATCCCCAATAATTATGAACATCATTTCTAAGTTTGTGGAAACAATTGTTGAACAAAAAACTGCAGCCCACATGATGTTAATGCACCAAATTAAAGATGATGCTCTTAACCCATGAAGGGTCAAGCATCAATGGGAGGAATGTGGCAGAGAGGGGTTGATAACAGTTAAAAGTATTCCTTTCGAAGATCAATCAGCAAGCTCCAAAAACCTGCCAGACGGGTTTTGCTTAAAAAAACCAAATCCTGCTTGCTGTGCATATCCTGGGGACCATTTGTTCTTGAAAATGCAAAATGGTAGCCAATTCACTCTTTGTGAAGTCATCAGTTTACAAGGTTTACAACCCTGCTTGCTATGCATTTCCTGGAGACCATTTGTTCTTTGAAAAATCTGATTTTGCTGAGTACAACCTTGTGAATTCCAAAGAAAATGTGTAATTGCTCAACCCGAGACCCCCTCCCTTATCAAAACTAAGGTATAAGACCCCCCTTCTCCTTCCCCGGGGGTCTTAGCCTGGGAGCATTAGCCCACCAAGTCACGCTGGCACAAATAAATCTGTTACTTCCTAAAACAGCCTCAGTGTCACGTCCTCTCTGTGTTCCCGCTACAACGACTTTTGCATCTATATTCATGCGGGATATTGGTTTATAGTTTTCTTTATTTGTAATGTATTTAACTGCCTTTGATACCAGAGTAATGCTGGCCACCTAAGTTAGGAAGGAGTCCTTCCTCTTCTATTTTTAGAAAAGTTTGAGAAGGGTTGGTGTGAATTATTTTTCAAATGTTTGTTAGAAGCAGGGCATGGAGGCTCATGACTGTAATCCCAGCACTTAGGGAGGCTGAAGTGGAAAGATTGCTTGGGCCCAGGAGTCCAAGACCAGCCTGAGGAAAAAAAAAAAATTAGCTTGGTATAGTGGCACATGCCTATAATTCCAGGTACTGGGGAGGCTACAGCAGAAAGATTTCTTGAGTCCAGAAGTTTGAGGTTGCAGTGAGCTATGATTGTGCCTGTAAGCAGCCACTGTACTCAACTTGGGTGGCAGAGTGAGATGCTGTCTTTAAAAACAAATGGTAGAATTCAACAGTAAGCCTTCTGATCTCGGGCTCTTCTTTGAGGGATGGTTTTTGATTACTGATTCAATCTATTTATTTATAATAGTATTATTAAGACTTTTTATTTCTTCTTGAGTCTACACAAAGTATTTTAACTCACAAGATAATATTTTAAAATATCCAAGACTCAATCCAAAATTAGGCAGCATATAAAGAGCCAGGAAAATGTGTCTAATTCTCTAGGAAAAAGACAATCAATAGCTGCAAACATGAGATGTTCCAGATATTGGGACTGTCAGACAAACCTTTAAAACTGCAATCATAGCTATATTTTATGGTAAAGATGAACATTCTTGAGACAAAATGGAAAGCTAAGAACTCTCTGCTGAAAAACAGAAACTATTAAAAAGAATCAAGTGGAAATTTTAACTAAAAAGTACAACATCTATAATTAAAGTTTCTTGGGTAAGATCAAAAGCAGAGAGAAGATAACAAAGTATAGTTAGTGAGTTTGAAGATCGATTGATAGAAATGACACAATAGGAAGAACAGTGAAAAAAATGAAAAACGTATCGAGGACTTGTAGTACAATATCAAACAATCTGACATCTGTGTCATTGGAATACCTTGTAGAGAGAAGAAAAATGTTAGTACCAAACATTTTTTGAAAGAAATGATTGCTACAAATTTCCAAAATTTGTGAAAGACATAAATTTACAGATTCAAGAAACTACAAAAAGTAAGTATAAAGAATACTATGCCCACACTCTTCTATTCAAACTGCTAAAAATTAAAAATAAAGAAAATTTCTTGAAAGCAGTCAGAGGAAAACAACACATTATAAAGGAACAACAATTCAATTCACTTTAGTTTCTCAACAGAAATTATGGAAACTAAAAGACAGTGGAACACACCTTTATTTTTATTTATTTATTTATTTTTCCTTTATTTTAAAGATGTGAAGTACAATTCAGGACTAGGTATACTAATATTCATTATGCAAGTACCCTTGTTGATGAGGTATGCCCCTTCCTCTCCTGGCAGTTTCTCTCAATGTCAATCCCACCCCCACTCCCCTGGCAGTTTCCTACTACTGCCAATCACTTTCTTATAGTATTATGATAATTGTTCAAGGTCTGCTTATGAGTGAGATCATATGGCACTCTGTTCTTTGTTTCTGTGATAGATCACTGAATATGATTGACTCTAAATCCATTCAAGTTGCTGTGAAGTCCACATATTTGTCATTATTTATGGCTGCATAGTATTCCATTGTGTATATGTATCACAATTTTTTAATCCAGTCCAGCGTCAATGGGGAGCATGGTTGTTTCCATGTTTTTGCTATTGTGAATAGAACTTCAACAAACATGCATGTGCAGGTATCTTTTTGGTAGAATGGCTTGAGTTCCTCCAGGTATATTCCCAATAGGGGGATTGCTGGGTCATATGGAAGGATGATTTCTAATTTTTTCAGAAATCACCACACTGTCTTCCAAAGAGGTTGCACTAGTTTGCATTCCCACCAGCAGTGTAGAAGCATTCCTTTTTGTCCACATCCTCGCCAGCTTCTGTTGTTGTTTGTTTTATTAATGACAACCATTCTTACAGGGGTTAGGTCGTATCTCAATGTGGTTTTGATTTGCATTTCTCTGATGATGAGTGAGGCTGAGCACTTTTTCATGTGTCTGTTGGCTGCCCTTATATCATCTTTTGAGAAGTGTCTATTCATGTCTTTTGCCCAGTTTTTAATGTAGCTGTTTGTTTGTTTTTTTCCTTTTGGTGCATTTGAGTTCCTTGAACACATCTTTAAAGTGCTAAAAGAAAAAAAAAATCCCTCTCAACTCAAAATTGCATACCTAGTAAAAATTCAAATGAAATAAAGATGTTCTCAAAATCATGAATTTCACAGCAACCTGGATGGAACTAGAGTCTATAATACTGAGTGACTTCGCACAGAAACAAAGATCTGAGTATCACATGTTCTCACTCATATAGTGGACCTTGAACATCCAACGTAATACTATAAGAAAATGACTGACAGTGGTGGGAAACTATGGGGGGAGGAAGGGAGATGGGATTAACGGTAGTCAATATCTGTCTGGGGATGGGGAGACACCTCTTATCAACAAGAATGCCTGAACGAAGCATATTTGTATACCTAACCCTTAACTGTACCCCACAATATCATAATAAAAAATATTGATTATAAAAAATAAAATAAAAATTAAAAAAAGAGGAATGTTCTGAAATTAGATAGTGGTAATAGTTGCACAGCTCTGTGAATATATTAAACACCACTGAATTGTATGATTTAAAAGGGGGAATCTTATGGTGTATAAATTATATCTCAATAAAGCAGTTTCTAAAAAGAAAAAAAGAAATAAAGATGTTCTCAATGACTACAAACTAAAACAGTTTGCCACCAGCAGACATCAACTGAAAGAAATGATAAATGAAGACAGGTTAAAAGAAAACTTATAATATTCAGAATCAAAGAAAATCAAACAGCTTGACAAAGACCTGGGTAAATCTCAAATTATTTTTCTCCTTTTACATTCTTTAAAGATGTATGACTATTGAAAATAAAAATCATAACATTTTTTAAATATGGGGTTTTAAGAGTATGTAGATGCAATGGATATGACAACAATAACATAAAGGGCAGAAGATAAAGGGAACTACATTATTATAAAACTTCTATGTTTTACTTAAGATGATAAAATATTAACTCTGTTTTACTTAAGAGATAAAATATTATCTCTAAGTTGACTATAAAAATTTAATATGTATATTTTGATAGCAGAGCAGCTATTTAAAAAACCAAAGATGTAAGCAAAAAGCTAAGAAATTATTAAAATAGAATATTGAAAAATTTTCAAATAACCTAAAAGATGTCAGGAAAAAGGAACAGAAGAGCAACAAAAGTAAAAAGCATACAGACAAATCAAGACCAAATAATAATATAGCACATCTAAATCTAAAAACATCTATACTTTTATTAAATATAAATAGTTCAAATGTAGTGATTAAAAGACAAAGATTGAAAGATGCAATGAAAAATCAAGACCCAGTTATATGCTGTCTACAATAAACCACATTTAAATATAATGACAGACATATGTTAAAGTAAAGGAATGAAAAAAGACATCGTGTGTAAATGCCAATCAAAAGAAAATGAAGTGTCTATATTAATATCAAACAAAGGAGACTTCAAAACAAGGAAAGTAGCTAGGGATAAAGAGTAGTATAACGTAATGATGAAAAGATCAATCACCAAGAAGAATTAACAATCCTAAATGCATGTGCATATAAAAAGTAGGGCTTCAAAATACAGGAAGCAAAACCAAATAGAACTAAAAGAAGAAATTAACAAATCCACAAGTATATCTGTATACTCCAGTACTTGTCTCTCAATCATTGATTCAACAAATAGAAAATCATATAGAAGATCTGAACTACACTATCAGTCAACTTGATCTAATTAAAATTTACAAAACACTTTACCCCAAAGCAACAGAATGTGCATTCATTTCAAGAATATCTGGTCAAGTCTTAAAATATGAGATAAAATTTAATAAATTTTAAATTACTGATATCATGCAAAGTATGCTTTCTAGCCTTGATGCAACTAGAAATCAATAATAGAAAAGTGTTTGGAAAATTACCAAATATTTAGAAATTTAAATATACACTTCTGACTGTTCCTATTTGCAGATGGTATAATTATTTATGTTGAAACTTCCAAGGAATTTCCAAGCTCTCTTAGAGCTAATAACTGAAATTATCAAGTAGACAAGATCAAAACAAAAACAATGTTTCTATATACTAACAATGAACAAGTAGAAACTGAAAATGAAACACAATGCCGTTTATAATGATTCTAAAAAATAAAATATGCATATATCTAACAAAATGTGTACATTATCTTTATGTTAAAAATTATGAATTGTTTATGAGAAAATCAAAGAAGACCTAGATAAATGAAGGACATACCTTTTTTATGAATTGGACAACTCAATATTGTAAAGACGACAACTATCCTCAACCTAGCTATGTTTAGTACAATTTCTATTTAAATTCTAGCAAGGTTTTTTATTTTTGTAGGTGTTGAAAATTTCAAATAGATATGGAAAGGTGCAACCTCTTGAAAACTAAACAAATCTGAAAAAGAAGAATAAAGTGGAAGAAATTATTTTACCCATTATTGCTTACTACATAACTACAGTACTTGAGACATTGTAGTTTTGGTGCAGGGATAGATAGACACATAGACCAATGGAACAGCATAGAGAGCTAGAAATAGACTCACACAATTATGGCCAATAGATTGTTTTACAAAGGTGTAACTCAATGAAGGAAGGATAGTCTTTCAACAAATGGTGCTGGAGCAATCAGACAAAAAAGAAAAAAAACAGAGAGAGAAAAGCTTGGTTTGAACCTTACATCTTATGAAAAGTTAATAGAAAATGAATTACAGATTTAAATGTAAAAGTACAAAACTTTTTAAAGGAAAAATAGATGAAAATCTTTAGAATCTAGGCCTGCTCAAAGTTCTTAAATTTTGAATAAAAAGCACAATCATAAATAATTGATAAGCTCATCAAAGTTTAAAACTTTTTCTGTGCAAAAGATTATCTTAAAAATTAAAAGATGAGCCACAAACTGGGAGAAGGTATTTGCAAACCACATATCCAAAAAAGGATTCATATCTTTAAGTTCCTACATATAAATAATTCTCAAAACTCAAAAGCAAAAACCAAACAATTCAGTTAGAAAATGGACAGATGGTTCACCAAAGAAGGTATACGAATGTCAAGTAATCACATGAAAAAATGTTCAACATGATAAACCTTCGGGAAAGTAAAAACTAAAATTACAATGAGATATCCCAATACTTCTATCAGAATGGCTAAAATAAAAACAGTGGCAACATGAAATTCTGATGAGAATGCAGAGAAACTGGATAATTCATACACTGCTGGTGAGATTATAAAATGATCCAGTAACTTTGGCAGTGAAAACAGTTTGGTAGTGTCATAAAGTTGAACATGTGCTTACCACAACCCAGAAATTGCACTCTTGGACATTTATTTCAGATAAATGAACACTTGTGCTTACACAAAAACCTGTACACAAATGTACATAGCAGCTTTATTTGCAATACCCAAAAACATGGAGGAAAAAAAAATGGTTTTCCATGATTTAACTAACCTGAGGTACCTCCATACCATGAAACACTATGCAGAAGTATAAAAGAATGAACTATAAGGTAAACGTAATTATTTGAATGAATCTCAAAAGAATTCCACTTAGTTAAAAAAAAAAAAAAAAAGCCAGTCCCTAAAGGTTACATACTGTATTTTTCCATTCGGATAACATTCTTGAAATGATAAATTATAGAGATAAAGACTAGATTAGTGGTTACCAATATTAGGGACAAAGAGAGGAAGACTGTTAAGTGGGTGTGATTATAAAAAGGTAGCATAAGAGATCCTTATGGTGATATAACTGTTATTTGACTATGGTGGCGATTGCATCAATCTATACATGTGAAAAGTTGCATAAGACTAAATACATTCTCACCAGTGGGTACATGTAAAACTGGTGAAATTTAAATGAGATTGGTAGATTGTACTGATGTCAATTTTCTGTTTGTAATATTGTACTATAGTTATTCAAGATGCTTTCATTTGGGGAAACGAGGTGAAGGGTACACAAGATTTCTAGGTATGATTTCTTAAAACTGCATGTGAATCTACAATTATCTTAAAATAAAAACACACTTCTAAATAATCATAGGTCAAAAAGAAAGTCTCACAGAAAATAAAAATCATTAAACTGAATGAAAATGAAAACACAACATATCAAAATTTGTGAGATATAGTCAAAGCAGTGCTTAGGGGGAAATTTGTAGCTTTAAATGCTTGTATTAGAGGAAAAAAGAAAGTTCTAAAATCAATAATCAAAGCTTTCACCTTAAAAAACCATAGCAGGCTGGGTACAGTGGCTCAAGCCTGCAATCCCAGCACTTTGGGAGGCCAAGGTGAGGAGATTGCCTGAGCCAACGGCTTTGAAAACAGCCTGGGCAACTTGGTGAGACCTCATCTCTACAATTAAAAAAAAAAATTAGCCAGGTGTGATAGTGCGCATCTGTAGTTCTGGCTACTTGGAAGGCTGAGGTGAAAGGATCGCCTGAGCCCAGCAGATTGATGCTTGGGTGGCTGTGAGCGTGCCACTGCACTCCAACCTGGGCAGTGGGCAACAGAGTGAGACTCCAACTCAAAAAAAAAAAAGATACCATAACATCAAAAGCATGCAGAAGCAAGGATATAAAAGGTAAAAGCAGACTTCAATGAAATGTAAAAGAGCAAACCAATAGAGAAAATAGATATAATCAAAAGCTGGTTCTTTGAAAAGATCAATGAAAATGATAAGCCTCTAGTCAGACTAACTAAGAGAGAAAACACAAATTACCAATATCAGGAACAAAAGTGAGGGTATCATTACAGATCGTATAGATATTGAATAAATAAGAAAGTGCTACTGCAAACAAATCTTATACATTTGACTTAGATGAAATGAACACATTCTTTGAAGGCATAAACTACCAAAACTCATTGTAGATAGAATATAGATAACCCAAATAATACTATATCTATTATAGAAATTGAATTCATAGTTAAAACTCACGCAATAATAAAAACAAAAAATCTCCAGATAGTTTCAACAGAAAAGTCTACCCTAAAGAAAGAAATAAAGCCGGGCTCGGTGGCTCAGCCTGTAATCCCGCACCTTTGGGAGGCTGAGGTGAGTGGATTGCCTGAGCCCGCGGGTTCAAGACCCGCCTGGGCAACTTGGCGAGACCTCATCTCTACAATAAATCAAAAATCAGTCGGGCGTGGTAGCGCGCACCTGTAGTTCCAGCTACTTGGAAGGCTGAGGCGGAAGGATCGCTGGAGCCCAGCAGGTTGAGGCTGCAGTGGTCGGAAGTGGCCACCGCACTCTAGTCTGGGTGACAGAGTGAGACTCCAACTCAAAAAAAAAAAAAAGAAAGAAATAATATCACTTCTACAGAATTTCTTACAGAAACCAAGATGATGAACAGTCAATATTGTCAAGATGTTAATTCTCCCAGAATTGATCTATAGATTTAATATAATCATAAACTTTCAAGAGAATTGTTTATAGGTATCTACAAGCAGATTCTAATATTTACAATGAATGTCAAAGTAGTTAGACTAAGCAAAACAATTTTTTAAAAGAGTAAAGTTGGACAACCTTTCTCCTACCTGATTTTAAGACGTATTAAGCTATAATAATCAACACTGTGTAGTATTGGTGAAAGTGAAGACACAGCAATTAATGGAACAGAGAGTCCAGAAACAGACCCATATATATGTGACCAACTGATTTTTGATGAAAACGCAAAGGCATGTCAATGGAGGGGAGAATAGTCTTTATCAACTAGCGGTGTTGAATGACTTGAAATTCATTTTTTAAAAATGAACCCTCAAATCATATTTTACTTATTGTATAAATATTAACTCAAACGCAACAATAGACCTAAATATAAAGTTATTTACTTCAGCAGAAGACACAGGAGAAAAATCTTTGCAACCTTGGGTTAGGGAGTGAATTCTTAGCTTCAACACCAAATACATAATCCATAAAAGAAAATTTTTTTGATAAATTGGACATTATGCAAATTAAAAACTTTTACTATATAAAAGTCACAATTAACAGATTGAAATTAGAAGTTACACCTGGTCAAATAATATATATGGCAAAGGATTTGAATCCAGTATACATAAAGAATTCTCAAAATTCAATAATAAGAAACCAGAAAACCCAATTTGAAAGATAGTTTAAAGTTTCATCTAGACACTTCACCAAAGAAAATAAGGATGGCAGATAAGCATGTGAAAAGATGCTCAATGTAATTGGTGATTAGGGAAATGCAAAATAAAATCACAATGAGATAGCGCTACACATCTATTAGAATAGCTAACAAAAAAATAACAGTATCAAATGCTGACAAACGTGTGGAGTAATTGGAACTCTCATATATTGCTGCTTGGAATGATGAATGGTACAGTCATTCTGGAAACTAGTTTGGTCATTAGACATGCACATACTGTATTATACAGCAATCCTACTTTTCAATATGTACCCAAGAGAAACATAAACTTATGTTTTCACTAAAAACTGTGCACAAATATCTGTAAAAGCTTTATTCAAAATTGCTAAAAAACTGGAAACCCAATTTCCTTCAATTGGTGAATGAATAAACTGTGATGTCTTTTGTAATAACTTCTCAGTAATAAAAGAGAATAAATAAGCTATTCATACAACAACATAGCTGAATCTCAAATGCATTATATTAAGTGTCAAGGCTGTACTAATAAAGTTATATACTGTATAATTCCATGCATATGGCATTCTGGCAAAGACAAAACTTACATAGGAATGGAAAACAGATCAATGGTTTTTAGGGAATATGGGTGGGGGGGTTGATTTGACCACAAAATGGCAAAATAAGGAAATTATTTTAGTGTTATGGAAGTGTTCTGTATCTTGCCTATGATGGTGGTTACATGGCTGCAAGCATTTGTCAAAACTCACAGTGAATTTTGCTTTATATAAGTTTTCAAATAAATTTTTTAAAGTCCTGAGACTTTGTCCGTCATTGCCTCCCTCTTGGGTTCTAAGGCCTGAATGTGTGAGCCTGGCTTGATAGCTCCCTTAGGAGTCAGCCACTTGAAAATTGCAATACTGTAATGAGCAATCATTATGTAAACAGGATAGCCCTTTTGGTGTAAAATCTGTTTAACCCACTAACTAGCTGAACCATATTACCAATTTTCCAAAAAAAACAAATCACTCTTTCTTAACCTTGTTTTGAAAAGCTACTACTGTTTCCATTTGGGATGTCCTAGGTATCCTAGTGAAGCCTCTGCAGTAAATACATGACCCCTCCCATCTACAGCCCCTTCAGAATCCCAGAAGAAGAAGATGAACAGTTGTCTCGACAGGACTTTGGGAAGCCAGTATGAAGTAAGCATAACAGCAAAATACAGAGAGTAGAAATCAAAGTTAGGAAAAGCAAGACATGTATACCTTGTAAAAGTGTCTGACAATTCATACAAGACTGTATATCTGATCGCACAGCTTACTTTTTTAAAAAAACCGTATTCACAATATCCCAATAAATGACTGGCTGCACATGTAAGAGAGAGGAAAGACCATCTTACCCTGCAAGAATGACACCACCATCACTCCTGTCTTGCTGTGGGTGTTCCCTAAACAAGTCCGTGCCTTCATGTTCGAATGCTCCCTTTCTGCATGACTCCACCTGGGATGTTCAAAACCCCTTGCGAGGAGACACAATGAAACTGCTGAATTGGCACTTCGTGGAGACGCTGTTTCTACTTGCACTAATTAAAATCACACTTAAGTAAAAATTAGCTTCTGAAGGCCACCTGTTACCTATAGGAATTTGCACTATTATTTTCAGTGGGTAATTTCTAATGAAAGGACTGTTGCCCGGAAGACCTTTGTGGATGCAATTACTAGCAAGGATGTGAAGCGCCATAAGGAGTCTGAGCCAGCATCCATGAGTTGACTGGAGAAGAACACAATGTGACCACTTGGGCTAGCAAAGGGCAGCAAGGAATAAGCTACCCTGAGCCTAGAACAGCTCTTGTGGGACCAGCTAGTAACTTCACTAAAATGTCTACTGTGTTCTTAAGTTTAAATAGCATACTTGCGAAGAATTATTAGGCAGAAATTCTTGTCAGTTACCCTGGACTGGCTTTCCCCTCTCCTCTGTCAAACTTCCCTCTTTCCCACTCCCATTCCCTGAAACCATTTCCCAAAGGAAGCCACCTGCACACAAGCCATGCGAAGCCTCCCTAGAACTGCTACCCACTGATGAAGAACAAGACAGATTAGGACCACAGACCAGGGCACAGTGTGGTGATGCCCCTTGATTCTACAGCTCTTCCTCCAGAAATTTATTCTGCAGAAAACATGCACAAGCCCAAAAGGATCCATCCATCCACTTGTGATAAATCCATTTATGATGTTTGTTCATCCATTTCTGTGTATGATGTTCTATTCTGCACACGTGGTGATGAAGGTGGGCAATTCTTCTACTGGGGGAATTAGGCAGTGAACAACCAATTAATGTGCTGGAGTATCCTTACCATCACAGTTCTAGGTAAGAAAAAAAAAAAAAACTAGAAATATCCAAAATTAAATGGCAGGAACTAAGTAAAGGTATTGCATCCATGCAATGGATTCACAGGAAATTGTTTAAAAGAAGCTATTCTCCAAATACTGAAGTGGAAAGATGCAAAAGACTTATTTAGGGAATAAAGAATGTCACAGAACTCTGTGTCTAATGTAATTCTATTTTTTAAAAGGAGTTCTTTATTTACACTTGCACACACACACGCACACACACGCACACACACACACACACACACACACACACACACACACACACTGGGATTATATCTCAAATATGATTGAGTTTTTCACTTTTGCCTAAGTGCATAATCCACTACCATCCCATCTGCCTAGACAAGATTTGAGTTTGTTGCAGGAAGAATACAAAGAGAAAATATAGGGAAAGTCAGTCTCTGACAGGCAAAAAAAAATATCTAAGTGGTAGAATAACTTGGACTCCAGGTTATTATCTTGAAAGATAATCTTCCAGATGTTTTTATTGCCCTGACAGTTCTCTCAGGTTGTGGAGAATGAGGCATCTTTCTTTATTTCCCATGACAATCATGCCAAGAGAGTTTTATTTTAGTGTTAAAGGGGGTTTGAGGCAGGTGAGGGGAGGGGAGGTCAAGAAAGAAAGAAAGAAAGGAGGTTCATCGGGTCAGAAAGGCAGGTCTTATTTTTCTCCCTTCTTGGCTTTAACCCAGAGAGTAAGAAGCACTTTAGTGAAATGAAGGTAATGCTGGGGCATGGTGGGCTTTTGCACCAGCTTGCCTGTCTAGGACTCTAAAAAGTGCTCACTTCTAAGTTTCTTCCTACCAACCTCAGGCATGGCCACATCAACCCAGCAGCACAGGCAGGCATGGCAGGGGCATCTCTGGGTTGGTCTCAGTGTCAGTGTGGTATGAACACTGAGTGGACATCCCCAGTCCAGCAGCAGGCCTGTCGTGATGGGGTACAGTGATCCAGCATCAGAGGTTGGGTGATCAGATGAGTCCTGGATGCAGGACAAGATAGTGAGAGGCTCAGGGGCCTGCTGACATGGTGCTGAGACAAGCTCCCCTCTTTTGGGGGAGGCTGGATTCTGCAGAAGCCAGGGGGAGACCAGACTGTGAGTGACAGTCCAGACATCCACTGCAGATGCCAGAAAGGAAGCAGTAGGGGACACAGCCTGGGAGTGCCCGGTCTTCCTTCTGTAGAGGTCATTAACCAGCCCACTTTTTTACCCAACCCACAGGAAGGGGGAGAGGGGATGGCAACCCACTAGCCTGGACATGTTTTGCCTTAAGAAAGTGAGAATTACCTGAAGGAATTGTTTAAATTTTCAGACCAAAATTTAAACCACATTAGACATTAATTTAAAATTTTTTTTAATTAAAAACATATCTTAATTAAAAATGTATCCCCTGCTAACTAGTGGATAGGGCTCAGTAGGATGACCAAGATAGAAGTCAAAGAATCTACATTTTCTCTGCGCTTCTGGATTATAGTTTGAGTTAAAAAGTCTAATCAGATGCCCAAACCTTTTCTTCTGGGATAAGGAACTGGTCGCAGCAAAATGAGGCCTAAAGGCAAACGGAGTTAAGGGATATTTTTTCTTCTATTTTGTTCACCTTGTGCTTTTAAAAATTGTTTTCAGATAAAGGCAGGGAGAGGTATAAAAAGAAACACCTACCAAATATTTGGAAAGGAAATGTCTCTTTCATACAATCCCTTCACTTCATAATTCCTAGAGTCTTTTGACTTTACCCCCTTTTCTTTGTCCAGTATTCAGTTTCTAGTTTTTCTTTCAAGGGCTGTCCAATCAGTCACAAGAAACTTTTATTTTCCTTTCTTCGCCTGAGATCTGTCAACCATCCTGAATTGCAGGTAATGGCTACAGAAAGCAGCAAGACAATATTATTGCACAGTTGATGTTCCTCAGTTTTTCACCCCTGGCAATCATTACCTTGGGAAGAAATCCTATTTAAAAGATGCGTGGGGTAAAGGACAGAAATAAATAAACTGCTCCCCTTCCCCCTTGACTTTCTGCCCATCTCCCTCACTCTTCCCATCAGCAGGCCTCATTGTTGGTCTTCATGTCTACAAGTCTTCATTTCTACTCCAACCCACTCATTGGTCACCTCGGGACTTTGGGATTCCCTGGGGACCCCTTTGGGGTTCCCTGGGAAGTGTTAACTTAGCTCTATCTATGTTTGAGGTATCATGCTAGGTAGGTAGGTACACCCACATGAGGCAGCTTAACAGGCAGCTTAAGGTTGGACTTTATGTATTTATTTTAGCCATTTTATTGAAGTAACCCTCAATTAATTTTTAAACCTCACCCACAGAGAGCCTGTTTCTACCCACATTTATCAATAAACCTGAGAAGTTGAGGGAAGTTGAGCTGCTTTTCTTCATCACATGCTTTTTCACAATGGGCAGTGTTTGCTGGACTCCCTACATCTCACTCACTTTACCACTTCTGTTAGATCAAATGAGCATTCCCAGGTTGGCTCCAAATTGTTTCTATAGTGCAAACCATGAAGAGGAGTGTGACAAGGGCTGAGGCAAGATCTGCCTCCCTCTGGTCTAAAACTTGTCAAACCATGTGATTTCCTTTTTAGACCTCAGTGCAGTTGATGTTCTATAGCAGCACACCTGCAACCTTTCTCCATAATTTGTACACTTTACTTCCTGGACATACTGTCCTGAAATAGCAAAGATCAAATAGTGTTCCATCTGGGCTCTGTATCCACTGGAAATATCCGTTTCCTGGCTGACTTCACCCTGTCCCTAAAGCTCTGTCCAGCACTCCATGTCCTGCTCTGGGGTGACATGTGTCCTTGTTAGCATAGCTTCCTGAGAGTAATCACTGAACCTGAGAATCAGAAATAAATCCACCCCAAGAGAAAGGAAAACATCCACCCCAAGAGCAGAGGGTCTGATATCTCTTCAAGTTATACAGCAAGCAAATCTGTGCACAGAAGACGGGGCAGATGGAGAGTGACTGGAGCAGAAAAGAAGTGGCTGGAGCTGAGGAGGAGTGGCTTCGATGCATTGGAGCAGAGTAGTCCCCATCATTTTTGGCATCAGGGACTGGTTTCATGGAAGGCAATTTTTCCATGGACAGGGAGATGGGAGGGGGAAACGTGCAGTCAGATCTCACTGGTGATGCTAATGTGTATTTGCAGTTGCTCCCGAACACTAGCATCACTGCCTTAGCTCCACCTCAGATCATCAGGCATGAGAGTCTCCTAAAGAGCAGCAACCTACATCTCTCGCTTGCACAGTTCACAATAGGGTTCACGCTCCTGTGAGAATCTAACACTATGGCCGATTTGACAGGAGGCAGAGCTCCTCCCACCCACCTCTCACATTCTGCTTGCTGCCCAGTTCATAACAAACATGAACCGGTAACAGTCAGCGGTACAGGTTGGGGACCCCTGGGCTGGAGCACAATGCAAGGTGGGCCATGCCCCATACACCTCCCTACTCTCTGGGACTCTTTGCTACCTCTTGCCAGGAGAAAGTGAAACAAAGTTCCTGCTAGGACTTTATCTTCTGCTCTCGTGGATGTGAGCTCTGAGCACACAAGTGTGCCTCCCTAAACACATGAATTCCAATCCTAGCCTCACTGTGTCCTCAGACCTGCCCTTGGGGCTTGGGAGCTTCACCTTACCCTCAGGTAGGATCCTGGAGGTCATCTGGAACTTGGAATTTCTAACTCTTTCAAAATCCCACAAACACCTTTTGGGGAAGGCAGACATTTCAGATGTGGGTTTGGGACAATTCTACCTCCTACCTCTCTGATTTATTTATCCTTCCACTCGGTACTTTGAATACTTTCTTCATGGAACACCCACTTATTGAGCTCCTATTTATGCCAGGGCACTCTTCTGGGTATCATTCTATGCACTCCTCTAGACATTGGCTCAAAGTCAAGGGTTAGTTGGTCACTAGGGAGATGAGATATAGAAAAAATATACAACCATCTGTGTCCTCAGAGAGACCAGAGAAGACTCACGCAAATAGCTTGTACACACGCTTATAGTAAGAAGGAAGAATCCCTTTTTTGCTCCTGCCTTTCAAGACCAAGACTCAAGGTAGAAAAGAGAACTCCCGGTCTACCACTGTTGTCTAGTCCAAGCAGGGCCAAGCTGGCCTGCTCCTGGGGAACGCCGTGGGGAGTGGGTTTAGAGCCCTGGATTCCTGATGATGATGGAATTTGCAGCACAGTCTGTCTTCTGAAATACCCCTCCATGGTGACAATCAGAGCTCAGGAGCTCTGGTTTTGACAATAGTTGTAGAAATCCTATGAAAATGTAATTAAGATACCTCATCAGCTCCAGGGCATGATCTCAGTTTAGAACTGTCATCTGGATTAGGTATTGATGGCTTAACCAACTTCCCTGATCATGGGTTAACTTCTCCATCAGTTGAGAAGAGAGAAATAATAGCAATAGCTAGTTTTGTGAACTCCCCACCATATGGCAGTCCTTGAGTACTCAGAATCCATTAGCTCATTCAATAATGAGACAACTTTCCAAGCTAGAAGTCACTACTATTCTCATATTAGAGGGGAGAGACCTGAGACACAGAGAGGTTTATCAACTTGCCTAAGGTCCCACAGCTAGCAGGTGGCAGAGCTTGACCGATTGTCAAGCACTAGAATCTTTGTGCCTCAGAGAAAGAAAAACCAGCATTTAATTCCCAGCTTTGGGCCCCTGGCAAGATCCTCAGTTATGACTGAACATACCAGCGAAGTTAGGTTAATGATGGAGTAAGGGGGAATGAGGGCAAGTTTAACCTGCCATCCTGACCTAGGAGCTCAAACTGCCATTGCTTTTCCTTGAGTTCATTTCCAAACTTAAATGGGCCAACTTTCTCTTGATACTACAACTTGGGTCTTTTATTTTGATTAATAAATAGCAATTTCTTAGCATCATACCACTTGAAATATGGTTTCTTCCTCCCCACTCTGAGAAATGTGATATGATCACTGATTGTGTATACTTCACTAGATCCTTTATGGCTCTCTGGAAGGTTTAACAGTTTCTGGGGACCATGAAGGTGGCATACATTTGGGGACATCTCACACTAAAGCAAACAGGAGAAACTGCAATACTTCAATAACCTCCTTCAAGCTTATCTTAATGTCTATTTTTAAATTGATTTTATCTAAGAAGAAATGGTAGTGGAATGGTCAATACACAGCAATGGAG
The DNA here is from genome assembly GCF_000164805.1 of Carlito syrichta. Taxonomy (NCBI): domain Eukaryota; kingdom Metazoa; phylum Chordata; class Mammalia; order Primates; family Tarsiidae; genus Carlito; species Carlito syrichta. The sequence goes on along the minus strand of NW_007256165.1, from coordinate 662,252 downwards.
CTGGGCCCTGCACTCTCCACAGTGGCCTAGTTTCTGAGGGGTCTTCCACCAGCTTGCTGAGGATGTCCTCTCAGGGTACCACAGAAAACCAAGGTGGCTCCCGCATCTGTCCCACTTCCCCGGATCTGGCAAATGCAGCTTTCCAGCGCTGTGGTGAGACCGTCAACAAACTGGGAGAGTTGAGTTTTAAAGTTTGATTCTTTACAGTACAAATGGCAGTTCAGGTTTTTTTTTTCTTCCAGTATTAGAATAATAGTAAAAGAAGTTCACACTGGGCTCCACATTTATTCCTACTAATCAAAGCTGGGGGAAAATCTCTTCTTGGCTTGTAGAGTTTGGTCAGAATGAACATTACTGTCATAATTTCTGAATGACTGGTGAGATTCGATATGATGATCAAAGATCAGCTAAAGGAGTTTGCCACTCCTGGTTCTGCACAGAGGGAATGAATCACAGTGCTGCATTTGAAACTTCAGTGGCCTTTACTAAGATCTGCACTTTAGAAAGGAAGGAGACAGCACTATATTCATTAGTGTACCCTAAAATCTCATGGCTCTATAAGCCCTTGCTTCAAAGAGAAAGAATCAGAGCTAATGTTATGAAGGCCTAATTACTTTTAAATACAGCAAAATGAAGACTATACCTGTAAATAACTAAATGTGATGTCTGCTAATAAAATTGAGATTTGCCATGACAGAGAAGTAAGCACACAGTGTTTATGGAAGCAGGGAAAAGCATAGGGCTACTAGATTTGTCTTCTATGACTTTGTTCAACTTCCAAACCTCAGAATATTTATGATAAAGTGAATTGACTCTTGAAGTCTCTGAACCCTCTACTACTTTCAAGCCAGGGTTATGTTCAAATCTCACCATCTGATAGCAAAAAGTAATTTCCATGCTTCAGAATCATAACTTCTCTCAGTCTAATCCCCTTACAAAGGCACTCACTTCCCCAGCTTCAGGAATGCCAGGGTGATGGCTCTCAGAGGAGTCCTCCCCCAGACTTGCCCTCTGGTCACATACCTTCCCACCAGATGACACTCCAAGATAACAATCCATGACTGGTCACAGAAGAGCCTAGGGCCTTCCCTCCAGAGTGATGACTTTGAAGGGCCATCCCAACCATAGAATTTTGAATGAGAACTCAGCACCTTGTTGTAACGACATCATGGTTCAGCTTCTGTCCCGTGAGTGTCCAGCCTCATCCCACCTGGATTCTACCTATGTAGCAGGTGTCAATCCTGAGAGCAGTCCCCAGTAAACTTCCTGCATGCAAATATCCTCAGAGTCAGCTCCTTAGGGAGCCACAGTGATCAAATCTAAGACACATTGAAACCACCAAGAAAATAAGTATAGCTGGAGAAACAAAGGACTCTGAAGGACAGAACTTGAGAAACTTCAATATTTAGAGGTCCAGGAAAAGAGGAGAAAGTGTCCAAGTGACTATGTAGGTAGAGTGGCAGAGGACAGCCAGGAAAGGGTGGCATCTGGGGAAGGAGGTAAGGGTTTTCAGAGAAGGATAATTCACTGGATCAGATGCTACTGGCCAGCAAACAAGGACTGGAAATTGATCTAGGGATGAGCAACTTGAAGATCATTGTTGACAATGACAATGATGGTAACTGTCATTGAAATAGCTTTTCATAGTTTTCAGAGCATCCTCATTTAACCGCAGAAATGGCCATGTAAACTAGTACAACCTCTGTGGAAAATAGTGTGGTGATTTCTAAAAAATCTGAAAATTAACCTTCCACAGAAACCAGCAACCCCCTTTCTGGGAATATACCCGGAGGAACTCAAATCACTCTACAATAAAGATACCTCACACACATGTTTATTGCAACATTAGTCACAATAGCAAAAACATGGAACCAACCATACTGCCCATCGAAAGTGGACTGGATAAAGAAAATGTGGTATGTTTACATGATGGAATATTATGCAGCCATAAAGAAAAACAAAATTATGAACTTTGCAGCAACCTGGATGGAATTAGAGTCTATAATACTCAGTGATTTATCACAGAAACAAAGATGAGTACCACATGCACTCACTCATAAGTGGACCTTGAAAATTTTTCATAATACCACAAGAAAGGGATTGGTAGTAGTGGAAAACTGCCAGGGGAGGAAGGTGGAACATGACATCAATAAGGGTACACACACTTCACCTGTATGTTGACCACGTATGTATCTAACCCTCATTTGTACCCCACTTTTAAAAAATAAATTATTTCTAATGGCTATGGGGAATGGATAGGACAGGTATTTTATTCCATTTATAAGGATGGTATATTTGTCATGGTTCTCCAGAGAAACAAAACCAGTAAGATGTGTTGAGTCCCAGGGTCTGCAGGATGAGTTGGAAGCTGAAACCCATGAGAGCTGATGATGTAAGTTCCAGTACAAGTCTGAAGGCCTGAGATTCAGGAGAAATGATGGCCACATGATCTCACTGTATGCAAACCTATAAAAGGAGGACTCACAGAAGCAAGAGTAGAAGAGTGTTCACCAGATGCTGGGGGGAGGCGGGGATTAATGTTGGTCAAAGGATACAAGGTTTCAATTAGACAGGAGGAATAAGTTCAAGAAATCTATTGTCCGACTTGTCTATAGTTAATAACAATATACATATTGTAGAATTGAAAACTGCCAGGAGTGCAAACTTAGGTGATTGCTTCTGAGGATCCTTAAGATGCTATGATTCTTTCCTTTCAGAGAGGCACCAAATTAGTTGCAACATAATGCTTGCTCAAGTGAATCTAATTCTCCCACTGACTTCCCTTATAAAAATCTTAAGATTTGTCCCCAACCAAACAGAAATTTTTTCCATACACTGAAATGAAGCTGCTAATGAGAAGAAATGTCTGACCTTTCCGCAAGAACTTGGCCACCAAAACACGTGTTTGACTTCTTCAGGAATCTCCCTTCCCTTCCACCCCTGACCATGGAAGAACTGGCTCTTTGCCCATTCCCTGCAACATCTCTTCCCAGCTCACTGCACCCTCTCATCAAGATGCCTAACTTCATTCCACCATCATGGTCACCACTTTTTCTCTCCACCTTGGATTTCCCAGCCCTTTGACACTAAATCCAGGTGTGGCCTCCTGCATATTCCTGCCTCCTCACCAATCTCAAATGCACTTCTTCTTCTAAAAAATAGAGCTTATCTGCCGGGTGCAGTGGCTCATGCCTGTAATTCCAATACTTTGGGAGGCCAAGGTGGGAGAATCACTTGAACCCAGGAGTTCAAGACCAGCCCAGGTAAGACCTCGTCTCTACAAAAATAAAAATTTGAAAATTAGTCAGGCATAGTGGCATGTGCCTGTACTTCCAGTCATTTAGAAGGGAGGGGTAGGAGGATCACCTGAGTCTAGGAGGTCAAGGCTGCGGTGAGCCATGATTGTGCCACTGCACTCCAGTTTGGGCAACAGAATGAAACTCAAACTCAAAAAAAGAAAAAAAAAGATTAAAGCTGATCATTAACATCAGCTTATTCGTGTTCATCTATTTTAGCTCCTAAGTAAGTCTTGAACGCATGCACTTGATCCCACCGCTACTGACATCAGCAACATTCAGACTGCTGTCATCTCATTGACTAATGGCATCTCCCAACCCCATCTCACTCCCAACCCCAGCCCTTACTAAATCCTATATTTTCAGTGCAAGTAGATGGATTTTCTTTACATGTAAATCTGATAATGTTGATACAGGCCGGGAGACTGCAAATTTGGGGTTCCACCTAAGAGGCCCTTAAGTTCTTGGCTTTGCACAGGAAGGAATTCAAGAGTGAGCTGAAAAGATGAGGTGAAAACAAGTTTCTTAAAAGAAAAAAAGGAGCCGGGCTCGGTGGCTCAGACTGTAATCCCGCGCCTTTGGGAGGCTGAGGTGAGTGGATTGCCTGAGCCCGCAGGTTCGAGACCCACCTGGGCAACTTGGCGAGACCTCATCTCTACAATAAATCAAAAATTAGCTGGACGTGGTAGCGCGTGCCTGTAGTTCCAGCTACTTGGAAGGCTGAGGCAGAAGGATTGCCGGAGCCCAGCAGGTCGAGCCTGCGGTGGCCGGGAGTGCCCACTGCACTCCAGTCTGGGCAACAGAGTGAGACTCCAACACAAAAAAAAGAGAGAAAAGGAACTAAAATAAGGCTACTCTATAGACAGAGCATCCCCTGAATATCGCTGAGGTTTCCATTGTAAAGTGAAAACAAGTTTATTGAAATAAGAGTAGGTTTCTCCATAGGCAGAACAGCCTGACTGGTCTATAAAAAGAACAACAGCTGCACATTGCTAGAATTTTATTTTTACAGTTACCTCTTAAGCAAGAGGTGGCTTATTCATGGAATTTCCAGAAAAAACATGGGGAGTTCTTGGAATCGAGGAATCCTTCCCTTTTAAAACCATATAAGATGACTTCCAGGATAGTCATCATCATTATAAACTGTCATGGTGCCAGCGGGCGTATCTTTTAGCAGACTGATGTTTTATAATTAGTGCTTAATGAGTAAAAAGGACAAACAGAGCTCTCTTTGGATGCCATCTCCATCTTAGCTAGCCTCAGCTAGCTTTAGCTGATATTCTCACTGCATTACGCTGTTTGAGGAACTTAGATCAGCTCTTGTAACTTCTGTCTTGGGAAACTTAGTCCTGCTGGATCCCTATTTCAGTGTCACTTCTGTCCATCACCTAGGACAAAGTTCCGACCCGTTACTGTGGTTTCCCAGACCCTGCAAGGTTTGGCATCTCCTTTCTCTCCAGTCTATCCTTCATAACTTGCTCCAGTATTCAATGCTTCAGGACTAACACTTCTTCTCTGTCTCTCAAACTCATGCAGATTCCACTTCACTCAGAAGTTCCCTTTCCCTTCTCAGCTGACCTCCTTGGACAGCCTGGTTCATCCTTCCTCTTTCCTCTAACCACAATTCTGGTGTTGCCTCTTTCAGGAAGTCTTCCCAGGAAGTCTGGGGTGGAAAGTGCTTCTCAGAGCCCATCAAGCCTCAAACAACCCCATCTAGGTCTTTTAAGATGGTGGTGTGGTGGACTTTCATTTCTCTGTGTCCTCTACTACACCTGACTGGAAGCTTCCTAAAGGTAGAGACCATGTCTGTTTTATTCACCACTTTACCTCCAACACCTAGCCCAGTTGTTAATTTTAGATGTCAGTTTGACTGGGCTAAGGGGTGCCCAGATAGCTGGTAAAATACTGTTTCTGGGTGTGTCTGTGAGGGTGTTTCTAGAAGAAATCAATATTTGAATAAATAGACTGAATAAAGAAGACTCGCCCTCAACAATGTTGGTGGGCACCATCCAATCCATCGAAAGCCTAGAGAGAACAAAAAGTCAGAAGAAGAGTCGATTCTCTTTCTTTCTTCTTGAGCTGGAACATCTCCTGTCCTTGAACATTGGCACTCTTGGTTTTGGAGCCATTAGACTTAGGCTGGAGACTCTCCTGAGTCTCCAGCCTGCAGAGAGCAGATCATAGGACTTCTTAGCTGCTATAATTGCTGGAGCCAATTCCCAAAATAAAGTTCCTCTTCTATATCTATATACCTAGCCCATTAGTCTGTTTATCTGGAGAACTCTGACTAATACAACAACTCAGAGCATGACTGGTACTCAGCAAAAAGCTGTCAAAAGAATAAATGACCACTGGGAAGATTCAATAAGAAGACATGTCTGAAAAAGCTTACTCTCTCCTAAGGAACATGCAGAGTGCTTAGTAACCACGGGTGTTCAGTTCTGTTTCATTCCTCGCTTAGCTTCAGTCCCATAAAACAGGGATGATAATTGCCTGCTTCACTGAGATGTTGCAAACATTAAATCAAATAAAGGATATGGTAAACTGTGAAGTGCCCTTGAAATGTTAGTGAGTGTATTATTCTAATGTGTGTTTGTCTTCTTAGTTCAGTTAGATGGAAGTTTCTCTAGGATCGACAGTTTTAGGGCAGTGAGAATGTCCCAAGTAGAAGCAATGAAGGACAGAGGAGGAGAAGAGACCAAGTGGAGACTTGAAGGGGACACGCCAGAGGAGGGGAGTGAGGGTGAGGATGGAGACAATGGCTAAAGACACAGGACACTGCATCCACAGAAAGTCACTGTTTGCCCCGTGTTGTTCTTGGCGTTGGGAATACAATGACAAACCAGGCAGACAATACCTGCCTTGAGAATTTACTTTCAAGTGAGAGGCACACGTTCACTGAGGCCAGCCACCTGTGTCAACTCATTTATTTCACCACAACCCCACAGGGTAAGTACTATTAATTTTTTCTGTATTTTATAGAGGAGGAAATGGAGAAGCTTGGTAAAATTCCCAAAAAAAGTTACACCACTGATAAGTGGCAGAGCCAGAACTGAACTCAGGCAGACTTCCACCAAGATAAATGATGACTTTGGGAAAGTTGAGAATGCTTACTGACTGAGAAAAGCACCTTTGAATTACTTCCTAGCAGAGGCAAACAGGAGCGGGGCCAAGAGACCAGCCAGGCACTGGAAATGATTAATGCTGGAACACCCCCTGCTTGGATGAAGACGATGGTGTGCTACCTGCAGACCCTTAACCCTATGGCCTGTTAGAGAGGGTTTAGTCCCAGTGAGATAACTGTGTACCTCATCATAGAGAACAAATGGTCCATTGAGAATCTGTCCTATATTTTTCAAGATAAAGTTTTCCAAGGGACGTATAGTCGTGTATCTATTAACAATAGGGATACGATCTGAGAAACATATCATCAGGCTATTTCATCACTGTGTGAGCATCATGCAGTGTACTTACACAAACCAAGATGGTATATCCTCCTACACACCTTGGTATATGGAAGAGCCTATTGCTCCTAGGTTACAAAACTGTGTAGCATGCTACTACACTGAATCCTGCAGGCCATTGAAACACAACGATAAGTATGTGTGTGTCTAGACATATCTAAACATAGATGAGAAACAATAAAAATACAGTATTATAATCTCATGGGACTACCAACCTATATGTGGTCCAATGCTGACTAAAACGTTTTGTGGTGCATGATTGTATAAGTTCCCAGTCTAAATCAAGGATCAGGAAACTGGAGGCCTCTATAGTTTGGTCTCTTGTAGGCTAATACAGTATACAACCTGTTTTTGTAAATAAAGTTTTGTTGGAATACTGCCATGACCATTGGCTTACATATTGTCTATAGCTGCTTTTATGCTACAACTCCAAACTCGTGTTATTGGCAGAGACCATCTGGTCTGAAAAGCCTAACGTATTTACTGTCCATCCTTTTATGTGAAAAGCTTGACACCCTCAATCCCTCACATGTGCTACGCCCCAATATAAAAAAAGTCTAACTCCAAAATGACAAAAATATCTATCAGACAGGGCTCCACCGTGGGGGAACTAAGACATTGCCCCAGTGAACTTGCTCATCTATCCAGGGGTTTCTTTTGTCTGTATTATCTAGATAGTCTTAGCAAATATTCCCTCTCTAAAAGCTCTGGCAGTAAATCTCTCAGCTAAGTGGAGTTCATTAACTCTTTCAGACTTTACAGTGGCACTGAGAATCCCCTTGTCTGGGAATCTAAATGCTTCCTGGGGGCCATGAAAGGTTTAATTCACACTGAAAAAGGAAACAATAAAAAGTCTTACCTGTTCCAGCATCACCAGGTCAACTGAATGAAATTAGTCTCAAAGCAAGACCCTCATTACCTGGATGCTCACTCATGGTTCAGAGCTAGGTGAGTACCTGCCATGGGAGCCTCACATCCATCCTTGCCCTAGGAGTCCATCCCTGCCCCAGGAATCCAACCCTTCCCACGGAACACCAGAGGCCAGTGCACACGGCAAACTAGGGTGAGTATTCAATGCCCTCTGGAGAATTCTACCCTCAGGAGGTTTTGTTTCATAATGTGAGCAGGCCTCTTTAGGGGGTCAGTGAGGGGGGTATGGGCTAGAAGGAATTGTTTAGCAAACAGCCTCAATACTGAGATGGGTAAGAGTCACAGGTAAAGTGGGCACACAGTGGCATTCTCACCCCCAGTTCTCGCACACCTGCCCAAGGTGGGATAGGGTCAAAGTCGGTAAGACAGCAAGGACTATTGATACAAAGATAATAGGGTCCCTGTTGGGCCTTTGTGGGCAAACAACAGGAGCACTAGGTGTGATTCCAGTGTTACTAGGTTCAGGAGGAGGCTTGCCCGAGTGGAAAAGATCCAGGTTCACCCACTGGATGCAGGGTACAGTTGGGTTCTTGTGTGTTTGGGGCATTAGTTTCCAAGTGCCAACTAGCACATATAAGGGTGCTCTTGATTTTTTACTTGTTTTGCTACTTGCCTGTTCCCTATTTACCATGACTCTGTTTTTTTGTTTGTTTGTTTGTTTGTTTTTGTTTTTTGAGTTGGATTCTCACTCCGTCGCCCAGGCTGGAGTGCAGTGGCACGCTCACAGAAGGCAATCCTTCTGCCTCAGCCTACCAAGCAGACAGAACTACAGGCACGCACTGCCACAACCAGCTAATTTTTTTTTATTATAGAGACAAGGTCTTGCCATGTTGCCCAGGCTGGTCTCGAACCCATGGGTTCAGGCATCCTCTTGCCTCGGCCTCCCAAAGTGGGTGCTAAGAGCACAAAATGGGAATGACAATGCCAGAGGCAGAAGACTGTGCATGCTCCCTCAGCAGGCAGCTGGAGTCCTCTGATTGGCGGTAGATGATGTGGGTAGAACGTCTACCATGGCCTCATCTGTGCAAATGTTTTACGGTTATTAGCTCAGTCAGCCTCACAGGAACTCTGCTAAGTACCTATGAGTGACACATATGTCCCTACAATACAGATGAGAAAGCTGAGGCAAAGATAAGTAAGGCAACATACTGAGTCTGGGCTCTGGCCACAACAGAGCCTGAGACAGACTTAGGTACAAGCAGACAACCTGGGAGTTGATTCCAGGAAGCATAAGTCAGAGCAGGGAGAGGAGGACAGGAAAGCAGGGTGAATCAACATAAGAACGTATGAGGTGCCACATGGAATATCCCCAGAACCATGCAATTGGAGGAGAGCATGTCCACACCCACTCCTGGCCTGATGTTACACCTTCCAGGATGGAAAGCAAAGGCCTACAGGGTACTCCTGAGGTGCAATGGCCAGGCCCTTCTGGACTGCAGTCCCAGAGAGCAGGGATGGTAGAAGACAGGCACTCCCAGTGTCTGCTGGAGCAACACGCCAAAAGGAAGCCACATCCTGTTTATGACTCAGAGACTACACTCCCTATTACCATCCTCCCATTCTGCTGGCCCTGGGAACAGAAAGCCCTGCATAGCCTTGCTGGGGTCACCACCTACTACTCCTCAACTGCTTGCAGGGGTGTGAAGAACTCTGACTGACATGACCCATGGATGCACTGTTGACCCTGCTGGCACGGGGAAGCTTGTCTGTCTTGATGAATCTGGATATCCGGAAGACCACACTGCGTGATTCTGTGGACTGGGCACTGCACAACCCTGGAATCCTGTTCCCTATAGAGTGTGAGTGAGTAGGTTTCTGAGGGCTGAGGAGTGAATGATGGAGGATTTGTATGCAGTGGCCCCGGACCCAGGACTTTCACTGTCATCTGTTTCTTGGATGTTCTGGGCCACTTGCCTTGGACAGGGCCCAGCAGCGCCATCGCTTTGCCATGGGCCCTTCCCACCTGGCCACAGGGCAGTGCCCCACTTTATTCTCCCAGCACTTGCCAAAATATCAGGTGTTCACTGATTTTCAATAGTCATCAGTGCCCATTTCCAAGGGGTATCCGTCAGCCATTCACCTCCCATTCCCTGGGGGTGTGAAAGGAGGGCTATGTAATGTGACTGTCACTACTGGAGAATGTTCTCCTACCGAATCACCCTGTTTGATGAAAAGTGTGATGTTTTCAGTGCCCATCGGGGTTAAAGGCAGATTTCCAGGGAGCATCCTATTAAGAATAAGAGCCAGCTGTCCTTTTCTCCACAACCAGCATTTGCATCTGGCCCCCTTACACAGTAGAGAGAGGTAGGGATGGGGGTATCATGGCTGCCTTTCCTGTAACCTTGTGGCCTCTGGCCTCCCACCTTCTCTCAGAAACATGATCATTATGGTCCAGGATGTACATAGGATTTGATGGGAAACTGAACACTCTTCTCAGAATGTCAAATCAAGTAAAAGAATTTCCTAAATGATCTAAAATGTGAAATGAAAAGTTCTTGCTGCAAACACCTCTGTGCAGTTTTTTTTTCTGCAAAATTCCATTTACGGTGCCCATGTGATCACACTGGTGGGAATCAATGTGCAGTTCATGAAAGCCTAGAGGTTGTGGCCCTCACTCTGCAATCTAACCCGGCCTTTTTCTGGGTGCCCACTGCCTCACAGGTGATCTGCCCATCTTAAAAAAAAAATGACAGAGAACCTGTAGATGTTTATCTTCATGCCAGAGGCTATTCATTCATTCATTCCTCATAGACCAGGCACTGTCCTGAGTCCAGGTGAAGAGACACAACCTCTATCCTCAGGGTTCACACTCCAGAGTCAGAAGAGAACAAATAATATAGAACAGCAACAACACATACAGATAGTGCCATAATAAAAGAAAGTTTTGTTTTATGTGCAAAAGAGCACAGTGGAGGGGCCACACTAATATTGCCTGGGTGGATAAGAAAAAGAATGACTCACAAAGAAAACATTTTACTTGGATCTTGAACAATGAGTAGTTTTCCAGGGAATGAGGTGAAAGGGTACATTCCAGACAGAGCAAGAAGTATATGCTAAAATTTAGAGGTTTAAGGCATTGTGGCATATTCCGAGGATTTAAATGAGTTTCTGTGATTGGAATATGGGATATACAAGGCAGGGGATGAGAAATCACAGGTGAATTTGAAACCAGGATGGGACCCTGACACAATGGGCTGAAGTTGAAACCAGGATGGGACCTTGCCACAATGACAGCTTCAGGATGCTGCTGGTTACATCAGTTGGGTCACTGCTGGTTGGGTTGTTTTATGTAGACCAGAATTAAGCTAAATCAAGTATTAATTTTACCAAACATGCAGCCTCCACCTCCTTTAACAATAAAAGGAAATCCTGTCTCTCACTTGAAGAGATTTGAAAAGCAAGAGATGTTTTGCCCAAAATATGTTCTCTACCAACCTGACACAAGAAGAAAATGTCACCATCTGAGTGTCATCTCTTTAGATCAGAAAGACTTTTTGGTCTTCAGTGTACCTTCATAAAAATGCAAATAGCCACCAGAATCCTTGTGGCTTATTGTATATTTTCCTGGTTACTAATGGAATGGCATCTTTTCACATGGTGTTGGCCACTCATGGTTCCACTTCTGCGAAATGCCTGTCTGTCTGATGCTTGTCATCATTTGTCTACTGTTACTTAATGCTGATTTGCAGTCATTCTTTATGTCCTTTGGTTGCTCATCTTTGATCAGTTATGTGCACGGCAAAAATCTTCCCCTAGGTTAGTAGCTGGTCTTTCTATAAGCACTAGAGAGATGCATCAGCATACCTCTTCGCTAACACCTTGCCTGGGATCATTGGTCACTTTTGTGCCAGACAGATGGCCAAGAGCTAGGTTAGGACCCAAGATGGAGTACCTGGCCTGGAAGAAGGGTGGAATGTGACTCTGGTGACCATGTTCAGGCATCACAGAGGGAGGATAAGGTCCCAGAACATGGGCATGTTCTGGCATCACTGCTTTCAAGGAAACTGCAGTGACAGGTGGCAGACACCTGCCACCACCCTTCTTGCCAGCAGCCCCCTCCTCCCACACAGTCAAGTCACAGTCAACTGCTTTTCAGAGCTCTGAATTATCCATGCTCTCCACGTCAGGGTCTTTCCCATGCCATTCTCTCCGGAGGTCCATGCCTGGTGCCTCTGTAGCCCACTCTGCCTAGGAAGCTACTGGTCCTTTGGTTCTCCCCCAGAGTTCTCATGTTTGGGGGTCTTCCCAGTCGCACCAGGACCCAGTGAGGTACCCTCCCCCGGGATTTCTAGAGGAATCTCAACTCACCCCACCTGAGACTTATTTTTTCCTCACCTGAAATTCTATGTTTATCTGCCTAGACAGAGTCTTCACTTTAGTGGTCAGTGCCTTCTGCTCCTTTTGCATTCCACTCATTGTCTAGCACAGAACTCAATGCCTGATAACTATTTAACACATTTTTTTTAAGAATCAAATGACTTAATAAAGGCAGTTTGGAATGTGATGATACTTTTTAATTAGGCCTCCCCAATCTGGTATAAATATAGTCATGTTTAATCAACATCTGCATTTTGTAAAGCTAGCATTTTTCATATAAGACTCAAGATGCTTTCAGTTGAAGTTAGAACTTTCATACCCCTATATTTAATGCAGATAGCCTCCCAGATGACACCTGTGGGTGGTGTCGTGACAGTGCAACACAACCCAGAACTGAGTCATGTTGGAGGAGAGCCACCCCGAACCCCACTGGACTATGCTGTCATCACGAGATTCAATCCCTGTTTTGGTAAGCTATAGAGCAGCTAGTGTACATGATGTTAAAACAATCTCCTTTTGGAATTGCCTTTGAAATTTGTTTGGAATATGCTTGGTGCGTCCCAATCATTATTCTCTGAATATAAATGAATTGATCCAAGTCAGTTCAACGAATATGTGGGAATAACACCATGACAAGCCTCTGCTCCCCCTAAACTCACAGCATGGTGCACAGAGCAACACGTCTGCATCCAGCAGTTTTTCTGAGATGAATGGAAGATGCAGCCCATGAAGATATCAAAGAGGAAGGACTTGGGTTTTAACTCATAAAGTGATTTCTTTGGGAGTCACTGCTGTCCTGGTCACTAGAGCTGCTTGTAAAATAGATAACATTTAAACAACATTGAATTGCTCCCTGCTTTGCCCAAGAAGCCTTCCTCCTAGCACAGTCAGGTCTTCAGCCAGTCCCCTCCTCACTCCCCAGAAGCTGTACTGGTGACCCTCAAAACCCGGAAAGCCAAGCCAAGACAAGGGGGATTTCTCTCTCTCCTCCAATGACAGAGGAGCCATGGAGTCAGTTGTGGGAGAGAAATGGAAGAGATAGGGCAGTGGGGACAAGTATGCCTGAAGTAATTACATTAGGGGAATTATCTGAAACCCTAGAGTTTCCCCCAAGGATTCGAATGGGGTCTGTCCTTCAGCGAGATGGGGTAGGTCCTGGTCTGGATACTTAATAAAATTCCCCACAATGAAAAAAGTCCAGATAGTCCAATACATCTACCAGACTGTGGCAACTAAATTCTTCCCCTATACCTTTACGGTTCTCTAAGACAATAGCAAAGGAAATGGTCTTCAAACTGTTCATAGAGAAAAACAGCTTGGCTTCAGATGAGGAAAGAGTAATGTCAAGCTACCCTCTATGATTCAGAGCAGACAGAATACATCTCATACCAAGCATATGTCAGGTGCAGTGGTAGTTGAACAGCTATGCAAATATGTAATGCAAAGGGAAGAAGGAAGGGAGGGAAGGAGGGGGAAAATGGAGACTACAGACCTGAAGGAGTAGGTGGTAATCAATGAATCCATACCAATACAAATTATTGTTACTAAACAGAATGTGATCACAGTTTAACGTAAAACTGAACAGTGTGAAAATAACTGTTAGTGTCCTAGGTCTGCCATAACAAAGCACTACAAATTGGGTGGCTTTGAGCAACAGAAATTTAATTGGCAACAGAAATTCAATATCTCACAGTTCTGGAGAATAGAATTCTGAGATCGAGGTGTTGGCTGGGCTGGTTCCTTCTGGATGCTTTGACTCTCCCAGCTTCTGAGGTGGCTGACCATGCCTGGCATTCCCTGGCTTGTAACCACATCATTCCAGTATCAGCCTTGTCTTCACGTAGCCTTCTTTTCTCTATGTGTTTGTGTTCAAATTTCCCTTTTCTTTTGAAGACATGAGTCACTGGTTTAGGGTTCACCCCAATCTAGCATTGACCTCATCTTAAGTTGATCACTTCTGCAAATACCCCATTTCTAAATAAGGTCACATTGACAAGTACTAGGGGTTAGATTTTTAGTATATTGAGAATGTCAACATCCTCATTTTTATTTAGAAAGAGACAATTGATAAGTTCTAAAATTGAGACATATATTGCAAGTGTATGTGTGTGCATGCATATACATAAAATCCCAACCTGTTAATGTTATCCATAATCTTTTTCCTTATCTTTAGAGAAATAATCTCCTTTGTGGTAAAGAAACTTTTATTTAAGGTTCAACAACTTAAGTTTATTTTTGTCTGTTATAAAATAAGTAAAACTCAAATATAATTATTTTTATTTTTTTAGAGACTGCAGTAAATACTTAAGAGGTTGTTCAGTGAAGCAATTCTAATACTAACTTCATCCCTGACAACTACTAAAATCATCAGAAAAGCACGTGACTACGCCGCTCTTAGTCATATTGGAAACTCCAGCATGGGGCTTAGCACATACTTGCTACTTAATACACCGTTGCTAAATGGGACTATTTTGCTGCTAACTCCACGGAGCAGACGTGTCCAGATCCTGCCCCCCAGAATCTCGTGCCCATGGAGCTATGTGGCATCAATATTCAAGGACTACATTTTTCATTTCTGTTTTGCACCCATCTAACTTGGAGATTAATTTCAGACACAGCTAAGGAAGAGAGGGCACAGTCACCTCAGATGTGCTGACCCTGTACTGAAGAAGAAATAAATCCCTTCTTTCTGCCCGGAATGTATTTGGAGACCCCTGCTCTAAAGTCATATTCTCCCGCAAAATTGTAATTTCATCTTTAGACAACAGGATCTGCTGGTGAAAAGCCAAGGGTGCTCCCTGTCAGCTCTCCGGGCTCAGCCCCTTCCCCTGCAGAGGATATAGCTGGAGCTGGTGAGGACCAGCCGGGCTGAGAGAAGAGCAGACGCCACTGCTGGCAGATGACACAAGCGGGGAGGTGGAGGAGACAGTCACAGCCCATCCTCCTTGTCCCTCCCTCCCATGCACCCCATCCTCCTTGTCCCTCCCTCCCATGCTGGCTCATCTTCAGCCCACGTGGAAGGCAATGGCTGTGACTCGGGGAACCTGGAGCCTGGAGTCTGGCCTTACTCCTCCTGACGTGCTTTTGGGAAGGAAAATCAGCCATATGCCCCATTGCCTCTTTCTCAGCATCTGTCTGATATGTCTGTCTCTCTCCCTCCCATCCCTTGTGTCACTTGCACCCCAGGGCCATCAACATTCTACTCTATCACAGATCCAGGACCTGCCAGGTTGCATTTGCACTTTGCTGACTCATCCACGGACCTGCCACGGGTCAAGCACTTCCCTCCGGTCCGAAATGCCACTTGCCAGTTCTCTGGCTCTGACTCATTTTAGCCCCTCTCCTTTTTTCTCTTCCCCAGATGTCACATGGGTCCTCTGCTGTGCCTTGCCGCCCTGGGAGTCACAGAGAGGCATTAGCACAGGCTTAAGGTCCTACAGGACCATCTAGGGAAGGGGCATAACATAGTACTGTCCTTGTGAGGTCAAGAGGCAGCTTCTGGGGCCAGGTCTAGAACCGTCAGCACACTAGAGATAGCTGCAACCCCAGGCTGGAATTTCCTGCATTCCAGGTTTGGCTGGATTACCTAATTCTATAACCTAACTAGAAGAACTAGAGAGGTGAAAACAATAAATACTCATTTAACTTCCTTCCTAGATGTCGAGTGACAGAGAGTTAGATGTGTTCAACATCCTCTCTCCAAGGAGGAGACACAAGGATACTCCGGATGGGCTATGGCTCCCCCAAGGTCAGATTGGTAGTCAGGGTTCCAGTGTCCTGACCCAGAACTATATCCTTGCCTCCTTAAAGTGTGACCTTGATCTATGAGATACAGCTCAAATTCCCCCAAGGCCCTGCCAATATCACCTTGAACTTCTTTTCCAGTCTTCTCTTCTGCTCTATGTCCTTGTACCCACGACACATAGCGACTGATTGCTCTTCTCTCCTCAAACAGGCCTCTGTGACATGAGAAGCCCACTGGGGCAGGGCCAGGCCTTGCTTCTTTCATTCACCTGGTCAGATGGTGAGCTAACATGTAGTCTTAAGAACTAACATCCACACAGATGGACAATTCATACACTTTGTCATTGTTCTCTGCTGCAGAATTCACTCAGCCACATCTGTAGTGTGTTTGTTAGACCCACCAGTTGAATGGAATGTAGCCTCTTAAGTTGCTCATGACACAGAAGGTCCACCAAAACAGAGGCTTAAAACCCAGAGTCGATGGTGGCTGGTACGGAGTGACTGGCTTTTTATTTGACTTTCAGATAAGAGATCAATACCCACCTGTGCCACCCCAGTGTGACTTTTCCCACGTAGGCCATGGAGAATCACCTTTGGTTCCACCATCAGACTCTCACTTGGGCCACCAGGAAAGCACTCAAGAAATCCTTCAAGGACACTTCAGTGCCACACAGAGGATACTGAAATCACGTCACCTCCAATCCTGGCAGCTATTTCTTTCCTATTTCCTACTCAGAAAAAAAAATCCCTCCTCATTCTCACTAGGAAGCATGGTTAGCTGGAGGCTCATGGGAATCCTGAGAAACTCAACATTTTTATGATACTTGATACTATTCAGTCACTATTTAGAGGAGAAGCCAAGCACAGCTTCCAACTCTTTTCTTCCCCTCCAGCCAAGGCTCAAGTTCCATAACACTGCCCCAAGCAATTCTGTGCAGGCCCTCAATTTACATACCTTGACCAGAAAACAAAAAAAGCCCACAGGAAAGTAGACCTACATCCCTTAGAAGTCACTTTGGTCACCTTCTTGGGGCTCACCCTTCACACCAAAGTTAATATTTGAGAATTATTTCCAGTCATACCAGGTGATCTCCCCGAGTCAAGTTTGGGTGGATAAATGTCGCTTTCCTCTTCCTCATTACATTTCTAGGACTGTGTTAGTGGACATCTGAGGTCAGGTTCCCCAGAAGCAGATCCTGAGATCAAGATTTGCATGAAAGTGACTTATTAAGGTAGTTCTTCTGGGGAAATTGACAAAGGGATTGGGATGGTAGAGCAGGAGAGGGAGGTACCCAAGCCAGGACCTAAAAAGAGCTTGTTCCTGACCCTATAGAGAAATTTGGAGAGAAGGCTACACCTCCTTGGAGTCTGTCCTGTGAAAAGCAAGGGACCTGGGCTTTCATTCTTCTCTACCAGTTAGTCATTGCCAAGGGCCACTCCCAAGGGGCTGTCTCTATAAGAACTCTAGGAGTGGAGGCCAGGTCAAGTGCAGATGGGGCACAGTGCTGGCAATGCACAAGGATCGTGGGTGTCTTCGTCCATTTGTATTGCTATAGAGGAGTATCTGAGGCTGAACCATTTATAAAGAAAAGAGGTTTATTTGCTCATGGTTCTGCACACTGTACAAGAAGCATGGTACCAGCATCTTCTCTGCTTCTGATGAGAGCTTAAGGCTGCTCCTACTCGTGGCAGAAAGCAAAGGGAAGCTGGCATGTGCAGGGACCACATGGCAAGAGAGGAAGCAAGGATGGGGGAAGGTGCCAGGCTCTTCTTAACAATCAGCTCTCAGAGGAATTAATAAAGTGAGAACTCAGTTCCCTAGGAAGGACATTAATCTATTCATGAGAGACCTGCCCCCATGACCCAAACACCTCCCATTAGGCCTCACCTCCAACATTGGGGATGAAGTTTCAACAGGGGGTTTGGAGGTGAAAAACATCCAAACCACAGCTCTGGGGTTTAGATACACAAGAGCAAGAAGAGGGTGCTTACAGAGACCTGGGTGGATCACAACAGTGTCCACTGCTGTGGCCCATGTTGAGAGGCATTTTAGGTGATTGCTGCCCACTAGCCACCCCTTCATCTGACTTTGCCAAAAAGTGGGGGTAAACAACCTGGTAGAATCCAATGATAATCCTGGCATCCTTAAGTAATCAAGATGACCCCAACCTTAATCTCTCTCTCTCTGTCTCTCTCTCTCTCTCTCTCTCTCTCTCTCTCTCTCTCT
>NW_007256165.1:610254-644254 GCF_000164805.1 Carlito syrichta | reverse complement strand
CACACACACACACACACACACACACACACACACACACAATAACACAGAACACAGCAAAAGAACAATCAGGAAATGCAGGGTGTAGGGCTTGATTCATCAACATTCTCTAGACAGCTGGCCCAGGCAGAAGGCCCCTTCCTGTTCCCTACTCAGTTCCTATCATACTGCAGCATCCTTGTCCTCCTGCTGTTCCTTCCTGCACCTACCTCTCCATGGTTCTGTGTTTGTTTGAAAAAGAGCATCTGTTTCCTTCTGTCACTGACCCTCTGTCTTCCTCTGAAATCCACAGGATTTATTTCTGAATCCTTTCCTGGGGCATGCACAATTTGTGCACAAACCCATCTCCTAGACTCCCAGAGACTGGCTTCCTGGCTACCCAGGGTGTGGGTTCTTGGAGCACCATGCTTTGTAAGGCAAAGAGCAATCCATTCTTAGAGTATCAGTTATTTCTCACAATGGTGTTGTGGCTAGAAGCACTGCAACCTTGGACATCGGGAGATGCCATAGAGCACACACGAAGCCATGTTGTAGAAGCAGTCAGCTTAAAATCTTGTTGCTGCCACCAGTCAGGGGAGGATTGTCCATTTTCCATACGTGTCTATTGGGGATGATAACAGGACCTCCACGGGAGGCTGTTCTGAGGAAACAGGATCACGTGTGCAAGTGAGTAGTACAAGGCCCACCTGGTGCACTGTGAGCACTCGTTAGCAGTGTAGGTGCTGTGTCATCCACAGGGTGTGTTCTTAGCACTGCAGGGATGGTCCCAAGGAAGAGTTTTAGAGAGAGTCCCTCTTCACTTTGAAAATCAAATATCATTTTCTGGTCATTGATGTTGGAAAAACTCCAACACCAGGGGCAAGCTCTGTTCCCCTGATCTTCGCAGGAAGGAGAGGCTTAGTGCAGAAAAGCCCAGTAAAGACTGACTGATGGGAACTGCTGCAGGATGAAGGGAACTCGTGACTGTGACTGTGTATGTGAGCAAAATAGTGAAGATCCATTAGCGGAGTCAAAAACAAGATTGATTTCTATGGAGGAATTTGTGGTTTGATATTCTTCTGGGTTTTTGGACAATGTGTTAAAAGGCAGAATCAAACCCAAATTGGGTAAAAGTAGGAAGGAGTTCATACCTTTTAACACTCTCTTCTCTCCCTACTCATTTACCCGAAACTTTCTTTTGTTTCAATTTTCTCACAAATGATTTTAAATGTACAAAAGAGTTGCAAGAATAATGTCAAGAATTTCTATGTATTCTTCACCCAGAAGCCTCATGACCTAATCAGAGGCCTCACCATCTAATAGCATCACCCTGGTGATTAGGTGTCAACACATGACTTTTTCGAGGGATATATACATTCAAGCCACAGCAATGCCTAAGGTCAATTAGATCAACTATTGTGAATGATAACTTCTCTCACTTAATAAGGTGATGTCTGCTAGATTTCTTCACAAATCATTGTTTTAAAGAAGAAATCAACTATGTTACCAAGATTTGAATCTTCCATAAATAAATGTATAAATTTAACACAATCTCCCCAAATTTCCTAACAAGTTCCCTTCCTTCAGAAGTAGACAAGCAGATGGACTTAAAATAAACAAGTAAGCATAGTCCAAGAAAACTCTAAAATAGAAGAAAATGAGGAAGGCTGCCTTTTCAGTTATTGAAATCCATCATAAGGCCTTGGGAGTCAGTCCAGAAGGGCACATGATTTGATGGGACAGAAGAGAAAGTCCAGAAATAGACCCAAATGTATGTGGGAAATTAACACATAATAAATATGGATACTCTCATCAGTAGGTAAAGAAGGACTTTGTAATAAACAGCACTGGGACAATGGAGAGCCCTTGAGGAGAAGGTAAAGTTGGAGCCATACTACATATTTTGCATCAAGATAAAACTCTAATGAATCAAAGTTTCAATGCAAAAAAGTAAAACCATAGGCCAGGCTCTGTGGCTCAGTCTGTAATCCCAGCACTTTGGGAGGCCGAGGCTAAAAGATTGCCTAAGCCTGCAGGTTCGAGACCAGCCCGGTCAACTTGGTGAGACCTTGTCACTACAATAAAACAAAAAAATTAGCCAGGCATGATAAGTGTGCACCTGTAGCTCCGGCTACTTGGAAGGCTGAGGTGTAAGGGTCACCGAAGCCCAGCCGATCGACACTGGAGTGGCTGTGAGTATGCCACTGCACTCCAGCCTGGGCGATGGAGAGAGACTCAACTCACAAAAAAAAAAGTAAAACCATAGAAGTACATCCAGAAGACATGAGTACCCTCCAATTCCCTCTCACTTCTCCAGAGTTCAGATCCACTCTCCTGCATCCTCAGCCCTGGAAGGTCTTTGAGGCTGGTAAGGAGTTGTGATGGTACATGGGAGGGAATGAGGAAAATGGTGGTAGGGTATTCCCTGAGCTCCTCCTGCAGTTGCTATAACTCCTGACAGAGGCTCTTCTCTTCTCTGGGTGGTTCAGTCACAACTCTCTCTCCTTCTAGGCTGCAGTAACTTCTTTGTCACCTTGTCCCTGGAGCTTAGGGGCAAAACACCTCTGTTGCTGCTAGGTCCTGATTCTAGCATCACCTTCGGGAAGCCCCTAAAACCTGCCCACACTCTTGCAATAAACCCTTGTAGGGTTTATGTAATTAGTCCCTTTGTACATAAACTCCTCTTGAATTCTCATAATATGAGTGTTCCATTTGCTTCCTATTGGGACTCTGATTGGTAGAATAACCTTGGAGTAGATTGGCATATCTAACTCTTCCTCAAAATCTAAAAGACATTAAAGAAATATTAATAATTGTAGACATAACTATTTAAATATCTGCATAGAAAACAACACCAAAGCGCAACACAAAGAAAAAAAAAAAGCTGGGGGAAATATTTGTAGCTCATGACACAGAAAAGTGCTTTTCTCCAAAACACGTGAAA
The DNA here is from genome assembly GCF_000164805.1 of Carlito syrichta. Lineage (NCBI taxonomy): Eukaryota > Metazoa > Chordata > Mammalia > Primates > Tarsiidae > Carlito > Carlito syrichta. The sequence goes on along the minus strand of NW_007256165.1, from coordinate 641,334 downwards.
AGCTCCCAGAAATGAAAAATAGAAACACCACAAGATCAATAGAAAAATGAACAAAGGTCATGGAGAGTTCACAGAATAAAAAATAAAAATGGGCTGAAATATTTGAAGGCATTCAATCAGATGAAAAATTAAAACTACACTAGGAGATGATTTTTGCTTGATCAGATTGGTAAAATCCCAAAAGTTTGACAGAACCCTCTCTTGGCAAGGATCTTGGAAGGCAGACACTAGTGTCTATTCTCAGTGGGACTGCAAAATGATGCAACCCCACCAGGGGTAACAGTCATTAAAATTTCCAACATATTCTGTTTGACACAGAAACCCCACTCCTTATATGACAAACAGGAACTGACATATGACAAGATTATTTTCTGCAACATTGTTGGTGATATTAAAAACTTGGAAACCACCAGGTGTCCATGTCTAAGGAATTGTCTAATAAGCCTGTGATTGGCTCACACAGTGGAATGCCCTGGGAGTTACTGGCTATTGGTTTGAATCCTGGTGTTTCAAGCCAAACAAAATGGGCACAGTGCATATTATCGGGTGATGGTTACATTAAAAGCCCAGACTTCACCACTATGCAATATATCCATGTAGCAAAACTACACTTATATTCCTTATATTTTTACCAGAAGAATGACAATTTCACCAATCCATTGTGTTCATAAACAGTACATGGGGATTTTAGTAGCACTCACTTCATAATGTTGTGAGAACTGAGGAGGGTAATGTATGTCCTCAGAAAGTCCTGACTCATCAGAAATACAAGACATTGTTATTATTTTTATAGCTTTTAGGCAGATATGTTGAAAGGTAAGAATTTAATTGCCCATGCAAACACTTTTTACTGAAAATTCTCCCTGGAAAATGAAATTACTGTCTTCCAAGTAAATACTGAGACTTCTATTTTGAGATGCATTGCTGAGGGCTCTTTGCTCCTCTGTGGTTCCATCATGTAATAAGTCTCCATTAAGGATACAAAATGTCAAGGCAGGTACTTTGTTTTCCACAAATGCAGTATATCAAGTTTTCCTCTCTCCTCCCATTTTCCCTCCTTCTTGTTCTCTTTTCAGTGTTTCCTTTCCCTTTTCTCCTTTCTTATTTTCTTTTCCTCTTCTACTCTTGCCTCCCTTTCCCTGGGCCTCTGTAGTTGTAAATGACTTACTGTTAAAGACAAAAGTGCCCTTGGGAGACCATCCATCTGATCCAATGGTGTGGCAGATGAAGAAATCAAGTTCCAGAAGCGATAAGAGTTTGCCTGTGAGTGGCAACAGCCAGGACTAGAGCCTGCTTCCCCTAAGTGCCCTTGACTCTCGGCTTCTGGATGTCATTTCCCAAACCCTACACTGAAGGGAAATACAATTTCTCATTCCATGCTTAGAAAACAGACATGAGTCAAGGATCATTTTTTTCACTTGGGAGTTTAAGTGAGAGCAAATACATGCTACTTTTGGAACTTCGGTGGTAGAAGTACTCGCCAGAGTGAAGCAAAGCACACAGCAGGAGAACATTTAGTGAGACACTGTCTCCATGATTTGTGGGTATGGATGACTGGGGTCTCACAGGGCCTTCCAGCTTTATGCTTCAAAAAGTCAGAAGTAAGGCCAGGCGCAGTGGCTCATGCCTGTAATCCCAGCACTTTAGGAGGATGGCTTGAACCCAGGAGTTTAAAACTAGCCTAGGCAACATAGTGAGAACGTGTCTCACAAAAAGAAAAAGAAAAAGAAAAAAAATTAGCCAGGCCAAGTGGCACATGCCTATAGAGCCAGTTACTCAGGAGGCTGAGGTAGAATGATTGCTTGAGTCCAGGAGTTTGAGACTGCTGGGAGCTATGACCATGCCACATGTCACTCTAGCCTGGGTGACAGAGACACCCTGTCTTTAAAAATTAATAGTAAAACAGAAGTATTCTTCCAAGTGCTGTCTCCTCTTCATGAAAACCTGGCTACTGTATCTTGAGTTCTCAGCCTGGAAGCTGTGGGGCAAAAAAATAAATAAATAAAAACAAATTTTAAAGAAGAGAAGGGAATGAAAAGCAGAAATGGTGACCATCAATAAGACATTTGCTCCCTCCCAGGTGCTATGCTGGTACAAATAGCAGGTACAAATGTCACAAGGCACAAGACTCAAATGTGCAAAACAGCCACACTTTCACTTTCCTTTTACGCAATCCTATCTCTACCTTGAGCCTCTATTCTGCTCAGAAGCAAAAAAATGTAACATAATATAATCTCGTATTTTTCGGTAAGCTCACATGAAATATGATCTAATGTTGGCTCCTTCTCCCCAAACTTGCGTCTAAGTTCTGAGTGACACATGTAATGTTCAAGTATCAGGAGGAGCAGCTGGTTGAGGCCATCTCCTATGCTGTCCCAAGCACACTAGAATGTAGCTTCTCCTGGCTGGCCTTGGGAAATGGAATCAATTCCTGCTGGTGCCTCCTGAGAAAGCTGAGGGCCTTGATCGTCTCACAGGGCAGGTCTCTGCACTCTTGAGTTATCTCTTTCCAATTCTGAGGCCCTATGGCTTCACCAACTCTTGCTCAGCTTACTCCTTGTTCTCTTCTTCTGCTTATAAGGAGAGATTGCCCTTCCAATCCCTTTGAAGTTGGGTGACCTTGTGACATGTTTTGGCTGATGAAACATGAACAGAAGCAGCCTGTGTCACTTCCAGGTGGAGACCTGGAAGAGTCAGGGAGCAGGTTATCACTTCTTCTTCCTGTGTCTTAGGTATGTGGTGGTGTTTTCATCTTCCTTGGTTCTTGGATGAAGACAGTGTGAAGCAGACACAAGATGGACATGTAGCAGGAACAAGAAATAAAGCTTCATTGTTTAACGCCATTGACACTTGGGGGTTGTGTGTTACCACCTAGTATGGAGGTAATGAAGTTGGTAAAATGTTCCCTGTGCCACTTGGGGCCTTGGGAGATAGGAGGGTTCTCAGGGGCTCCATACATAGGCCACGTGGTCATCATGTGTCCTCTGTGGTCACCACACCACAATTGGCAGGGACTATTCTACAAGGTTTGCCATGATCTCAGACTTCTGGGAAGTGGAGCACAAGGCTCCCAGACTCTCAGATCCCCAAACTTTTCTGAGGCCTCGATGATGATTTCCCAGCAGAGGCTTGGTCTGCAGAGTGGAAAGAGGGAAGGGGGCTCTGAGTCCATCCACATTGGGACATGCTCTTCTCATCCCCTTTCTGCCAGCTCTTCTCAGACATTGATCTAGATAGATCCAAAGGGCAAGTCAGCCTGCCAGCCATCAATTCTCTTTCTAATGCACCGCTTATGGCATTAACTTTATGACTAGATCCTCAGAGTGTAACCTTTTATGTTTCTCAAGCTGATGCTCTTGCAAATAAAAACCTTTTCTCTCAAGACTATTATCTCTCAGTTTCCTTTTTCTTAGCAATTTTTTTCACAAAATTATCAAAGAAATACATGTACACAATTTAAATCAAATAGAACTACAAGGCTTGTGACAAAAAATGACATCTTTAACTCCACTATTCCAGTATTTATAGCAATAACTCTAAATATCATTAAACCATATTTCTCAGTTTATCGATTTTAGACATTATCCATTGACTTCTTGTTATGGAAAAATGGGCATTTAGTATCTCGCATCACCTCGTCCCCTCCTTCAGACCCTCCTCCGCCATCTTTCTAATTTTAGCTAGATCAATAGTCTGCGCTTACCATAGAATGGCCAGGAACTGCAATTTAATTCATTCCTTATACGTCTTGTTCTTTTTTTTCCTGGATCTAATAATAGTTACCATTTTTAGAGCTAATCATTTTTGCTTGTCTGCTTGTTTTTTGTTGGGGCTGTTATTGTTAATTCTTCCTTAAATCTTCAATGGAATCATAAAAACCCTCTGAATATTATTGTCTACCTGCATAACCAAACACGTCAGGTACCTAACTGACTCACTCCATTTTTTTCTCAGATACTTCTCTCCTAAAGCCTTGGTCCTCCTACTGAGAGTACACTGGTCCTCACCCAGCCTTGGCCTTCAATGCTCTTTGCTGCTACCTGGTTTGGGATGCTCTGTAACCTGGAGGTTGAACTTCCTCATTCTTGGTGCACCTCTTTATTTTGGTAGTATATCCTCTAATAACTCACAAGAAAGGGGGCATGAGAGGTAGATATTTTTAAATCATGCCTGTCTGAAAAATGTCTTCCCCTCCCTCTGGTTGAGTAATTTGGTAGGTAGAGAATCATTCCCCACTGTATCTCTGACTGCCACTGTGGCTTTTGAGAAGCCCCTACGAAATTTGGTTACACTTGCCTTTGCATATGAACGTTCCTTCTTCTGCAGATGCCTTTCGGGTCTTCTCCTATTACTGGGGTTTTAATCTTTCTGCCATAAGCCTTAGTGAGTACACCTTCTCATCCATGTGTTGGACATTTTGATGACCTCCCAGTTTAGAAAATTATGTCCATCACAGTCAAGTTGTACACCTAAGATTTGAGCTTGTTATTTTTCTTACATATTCATACTATTTCTAGGAAAAGGAAAGAAGGAGGCTATTTAGAGCTCAGAAACTATAATTTAACTCTTTTGTATCTATTCCCTTCTGAGGCTGTACCAGTTTGCAGAGCCAAGGGGGCATAGGTGACAGGAACTGTAGTTAGTAAAGAGCTTGTGGATGAGGAGAAACTGGGTTAATGTCGCAGAATTTGATCTTGCCACTGGCTATGTAGGTCTCACAATCACCCTATAAGGTAGGTGCAATTATCTCATTTTACTCATGAGAAAATCAAGACTCAGGACACTTAAGTGACTTCCCTAAAATCCCACTCAAGTTTCTTTTTTTTTTTTTTTTGAGTTGGAGTCTCACTCTGTCGCCCAGGCTGGAGTGCAGTGGCACACTCCCGGCCACCGCATCCTTGACCTGCTGGGCTCCGTGATCCTTCCACCTCAGTCTTCCAAGTAGCCGGAACTACAGGCGCACACTACCACGCCCAGCTAATTTTGATTTATTGTAGAGACGAGTTTTCGCCAAGTTGCCCAGACGGGTCTCGAACCTGCAGGCTCAGGCAGTTCATTCGCCTCAGCCTCCCGAAGTGCTGGGATTATAGGCTGAGCCACCGAGCCTGGCAAACTCAAGTTTCAACCTGACTTGAAGTCTTGCTGACCAGACCCCAAAGTTCATATTCTTTTGATTATTATTATTATTGTTGTTATTATTATTGGTTGAAAATGTTCCTAATTTTTAAAAAATATAAGTTCACAGATTAAAGGCACTGAATAAGCCGTCTGCCGAAGCACAAAGGGTAAACATGTAAAAAAAACCTCACTAGGGCACTTCATACTCAAATTTCTCAAATCCAGTGACAAGGAGAGTATTTAAAAAGAGCCAGAGAAACAAACATATCACACAGACGAACAAAGGCTCAGACAGGAGACTTCTCCCCAGAAACTAGCAAGCCAAAGGACAAGGGAATAACATCTTGTTTATTTGTTTGTTAAAGCTCATGTTCTTAATCAATTGAAAGAGGGCCCCACCAGGTGCTAAAAGGAAATGTCAGTGTACACCGTATGTCAGACCTCAGACATAAAGCCTTTGCTTTTTATTTTCTCTCTTTCTGTTCCCTTAGGAAGGTCAGTGAATCTTCCGGGATGACGCAAATGAAAATCTAAGCTCACTGAGGTTGTAGGAAAGTATTTTAAGATTCTTTGTTTTCTCCATAGAACTCAGCAAAGATTAGTTAGTGGTCTGTAAAATACATTTTTTATTCACTAAGATGGATCCCCCTCCTCGGCCCCACATGACTCTAAGGTTGCATTGCTTCGGCATGCCCATATCCCCATAATCATCACAGAGGTAGAGAATACTCCACTGGACCCTTACATTTTCAAAACAGATTTCTTTTGGAGGTGTCCTGGGACTCTTACGTAAACATGAAGCATAAAGGACAACCAGCCGAGTCTCTGTGGGTTTTCTCCACCAGGCTAGGTGTAATCCTTCTAGCCAACCAAGTTCAAGGTAATCTACTTTTCTAATTCCATGGTTAAAGTAAACTAAATGTTCTGATTCATCTCGTGACTGAGAAGTGTCAATGAAGTAGGACTATTCATTGCTGTAATACAAATTTGAAGAAAATGGAGGTAAATATTTCCCTGAGAAATGAAATCTTCAATTGAATTCTCTTTCTACAATTAAATTTGCGAGCTTAATATCCTAGTTTTGCAACATGGTGATTAATACATTAAACCAATTAAACTCTAAGTAACTCTTCACATGTGTTTGCATATTTTCCAGAAGTGCTCACACAGAATTAGTCTGAACCAAAGGTGTAATTTATTTGTCTGCAGTCTGAGTCACTGAGTTCCCTCAGGGTATCTTTCAACTTGTTCTTTTTTAATCTCTATGGAGTATTTTTTTTTTCACAACATGTGATTTATTTAGCAACAGGCTACCCAGGACGGAATCAAACTTGTTCTATACTTTCTATTTCAGAATTTGCTCACATGACCTAAAAAATGGTAAAACTCTGTACTTTACATATTTCTATAGCTCTGGGTTAGCTGTAGTAATAAAAAATGTTACTGTGGTTACTTTATGACAGAAATCAGTAAAGGCCACGCTCTCTTAATGTGCCAGTATTGGAAAGGTAAATTGAGAAGCTAGCAGAGTCTGCCTTCACATACCCTTCCAAACCATTAAACTTTCCAGCACTACAGCATTAGATAGTATTTTACCTAAAGTTCAAAATTATTTTTTTCCTAAACATTTACTTAACTTTTGGCCTTGCGTTGAAAGAAAATCAAAGCTAAACAAAATTATTAGAACTGAGATCCAAGACCAAAATTTTTCTTCTGACTTTTCTAGAATATTCTGTGCAACGCTATGGTGTGTGGTCACAAAGACACCAGAACTCAAGTGTGCAGGTCTGTTCCTAGCTTACCATGTGATGGTGGGTGAGTTACTTACCCTGGAAATGGGTTAATACCTGGCAGGCCCACCTCTTGAAGTTATGTTTGGGTCCAGATGGCTTAATGTCTGCAGAAACCCTTTGCAACCTATGAGGTTGTCCTAACACAGGGTGTTCTCGTGTGCTTTTGAGGGCTGCAGGAACCATTGCAAGACAGGAAGAAAATATCAGAATGCCTGGAATTTTTACTCTCAGCCTTTAATTTCTATGTTTGTGTGTATTTATGGAATATGTGATTTGTGTGTGTTTGAGGGTACATTTGTTTGCTCGACGTCACTTCCTCTTTCCTTCTGGTTTGACTTCCTAGGGTACAGAAGTTGAGAAGCTGGAAACCCACACTTCCCAGAGTCCTTATGGCTAAGGGTTCAAGAGGTGATGTGGCTTTGTATATTAACCAAGTCTGTAGCTTCTATCAACTTAATGCTTTAACACCCACCCTGCAGGTAACTGGACATGCCTTGCTCTGGACAACCCAATAATATGCCCCAGTCAGCCCACCTTGGCCTCCAGCCTCCCTCAGCCCACCTTCCTAAGTTGGCATCTTCCTCCTGGGAGCTTGCTGTTCAAAAACAAACCACTCAATCCCAAGTCCCCACCCCCAACCACCTCCATTTTCAGGCTCTTATACTCTAGGACACTGTCCACCTGCCCTAACCACCCCAGGGTGGGATACCACACACCCTGGGGCAGCCTTGTGTCCCAGAACCTACTGCGGCTATTCAAACTGGCCAATCTCAAGTCTGTTTACCTGGCCTCACCCATTCCTTTCTGCAAAAGCCACAATAAAGGCTCTGGCCCATGCTTTCCTCACTCCCTCTGCCCCCAACCACCATGCTCCCTCCCCCTGAGGCATGGCATGCCGCCTCCTCTTGGGAACTATGATCAATAAGCCATCTTTTTGATGACAGTTGTCCCCTGACCTAGTTCAGATGGCTCAAAATCCGGTCTGCAATGCCATTCACTTTCAGTTTTGCTGCTTCTCAGCTTTGCCTAAGGTGGGCTCAAAAACATGCAGTGGTGGGGGTGAGTGGTGCAGACGGCTCACTGATCAGTTATCTGCCTTAATCCTCTATACTTTCCACTCTTCATACTCCCTCTGACCTCCAGTGTAGGGACCAGGAAGAGAACACAAGGTACAGGACACGGCATCATGCACAGTGTCACATTGGTGGCCTCTAGGTGTGGGTCTTTTGGGGACCCTTTCCTCTGAGGAACTTCCTGCTGCTCCAATTCTGGCATCAGGCTGTCCCCCTCTGACTGGCAGAGCCCCCTTAGACTCCCTCCCAGCAGCAGATCCCTTGGCTACAGTCATTAGAACAGATCACGCCTGGCCACTTTCTCCACAGCCCATGCGTTTCCACACAGCCCAGTCCTGTCATAATTGGATACAGACGCAGCTCTCTCTCCCCTCAGCTATCCCTGGAGGCTCCAGCCAGCCCTGGCCTGGAGACTTTCTCTGGCATGGGTATCTGTTTCCTTTGTACCAGGACTAACCTCTGCTCCCCAAGTGCTTCTCACATGGGACAGAGCACATCCGCAGCTCCCAGCTCTCACCTCAGAAGTCCTTCCAGGCTCTCTTATCAACTCCCATTTAGGGTAGGAAGTAGAGAAGCAATTGTCCTTCCTCTGTGACAGACTTGGCTCCCAAGAGCTTATTCTCACTCACATGGTTGTGTGTGTGTGTGTGTGTGTGTGTGTGTGTGTGTGTGTGTGTGTGTGTTTGCTTGATTTTGTTTCTGTTTGTGCCTTTCTTTGGTTTTTCTGGTTTGGGACCAGAAAATGAGAAAGTAGAAAGAGTGACATTTCAACACACCATTACATTACATTCTTTCTCTCCTATTTTCTGGTAAATCTTGAAGGTAAGAAGGCTCATGTATTACCATTGCTCCTATATTTTTTATTAAGAAAACCAAAGCTAAGAGAATTTAAGGAACTAACTGGAAGTAGCACAGGGAGTTATTACCTCAGGCTCATTTGAATTCAACATTTTTCTACCTTGTGTTAATAATCCATACCAGTAAACCAATGCTGCCCTTCTATGTACTGTTACATCTGTGTGATACTATCATGATATGAACAGGATTGAGAATAGATTATAAACATTGCTTGTAGGCATGGTGTGTGGAGACGTTGCTACCAGTTGTGCACTTCTCATCCATGTGTAACCCACACCAGCTGGTATCATATGACCCTTAACAAGTAGATTACACTGGCCCAAATCCCTATTCTGGAGCTTGTCAAAGGCAGTGCCACTCCAGAGGTTCCCATGGTTACCTCAGGCTCTGAGCCCCACGCTCTCTAGGTGAGGTCAATCTCTGAAGCCCCTTCCCCTGGGCAAGCAGCCCCTGCCAGGCCCAATGTTGACCTAAATGTGGGTGTCTGACCCCTCCCTTTGTTACTGTCAAAGAAACACCACTCAGGCAAAATATTTGTGTCCACAATACATTTCCTGAAGATGTGAGAACAGGGAGGGAATTTTCATCAGAATAAAGTCAAAGTTTCAATTTCTAAAATTTTTCTGCCTCTCCCAGACCAGGCTCTGCCAACTAGTCACCACTCCACGGTGTACCCCAGCCTCACCAGCTACCTGGTCAACTCATCTTGTCTCTTATCCCATTTTGTCACTTTCCCTCCTCCTTGGTTGTTGCCAGAATTCTAAATCCCTCCCATTCTATTTTATATAGTGTCTTAGTCCACCGTGCTACTATAACAAAATGCCTGATACTGGGTAATTTATAAGGTGCATAAATATATTGCTCTCAGTTCTGGATGCTGGAAAGTCCAAGAACAAGGCACTGACATGTTCCATGATATGAACAGGAACAGCAGTGAAGCCCCTGCCTCTGCTTACAAGATGGTACCTTGGACCCTACTTCATTCAGAAGGGACAAACACTGTGACCTCACATGGCAAAAGGGATGAAATGGCAAAAGGATACAGCTAGCTCCTTCTAGTTCTTTTATATGCCATTAATCTCATTCACGAGGGCAGATCTCTTATGACTTAATCGCTTCCTAAAGGCTCCACCTCTTAATATTGTGTTGCATTGGGTATTAAGGTTTGTTTTGTTTTGTTTTTGTTTGTTTGTTTTCTTGAGTTGGGGTTTCACTCTATTTCCCAGGTTAGAGTGCAGAGGCACAATCATGGCTCACTGCGATCTCAATCTCCTGGGCTGTTGATTCTTCTGCCTATAGGCAAGTGCCACTACGCCCAGCTAATTTTTGTATTACTATTATTTTTTGTAGCAATGTTGCCCAGGCTGGTTTCAAACTCCTGGGCTCAGAAATCCTCTCACTTCAGCATCCCAAAGTGCTGGGGTTACAAGTGTAAGCCACTGCACCTAGCCAGGAATTAAATTTTAATAGGAATCTTAGAGAGGACACAAGCACTCAAACCATAGCAGTCTGTTTCTGGCCCCCAAAATTCATGTTCTTCTCACACAAAAAATACATTAATTCTAAGCCAGTAGCCCCCAAATCTGAACTCATTCCAGTATCAACTCAAAAGACTAGATCCAAAGACTCAATTAAATATCATGTATATCAGATATGGGTGACACTGAAGGTAAGATTCGTCCTGAGGTAACTTCCTCTGCAACTGGGAGCCTATGAAATCAAACACATGACATGCTTCCAAAATACAGTGGTGGACCAGGGATAGGATAGACATTCCCATTCCAGAAGGGAGCAACAGGCAAGAAGAAAGGGGTAACAAATCCTGAGTAAGTCCAAAACCCAATGAAACAAACAACATTAAATCTTGAGGCTTGAGAATAATCTTTTTTGCCTCCATGTCCCTCCTTCAGACACACTGAAATCAGGATTGGATCCCCAAGGTCCCAGGCAGCCTCACCACTAGGGTTTGCTGAGTGCAGCCCCACAAAGCAACTCTCAGAGGTTGGAGTTGAGTGTCTGCAGCTCTCCCAGACTGGTGGCACTGCTTCTACAAATCCACTAAGCATTACCCTGGTGAGGACTCTCCAGTGTAGTCCTGCTCCCATGGGTTTCCTAGGTATTGCCCTACTTGGGGTTCTCTGAGATGACCCCACCCTTTCTGTGGTTACTAAACTTGTGGTTCTCTGGGGCATCTTTTAAAATGTATAAGGATATAGCCATGCCTCCTCAACTTGTGTACTCTTTGTATCTGCAGAATTGACAACATGAGGACACTGCCATCGTGTCTGACCTATGCCTTCCAGAAGGACAGCTTGAGTCATACCTAGACCCATTTGAGCCACAGCTAGGGCAGCTAAAGTGTGCTGTCCTTGAACACAGGCAGCAGAAGCTTGAGGTAGCACAAGGCAGTAAGTACTGAGGTTGCACAAGTACCCAAGTTATCTCTTTTGACACAGTGCTGTCCCCCCATTTCTTAGCACTCTGAGTCTGTGATAGAAGGGGCAGCTCCAACAGTCTCAAAAATGTCTTCAGGGTATTCTTCCATTATATGATGACAAGCATCTGGCTTCCTTCTAGTCATACTAATCTCCTCATCAAATGTTCACTTGGCCACCTATTGATTTTCTCTCCAAAACATGCTTTTATAATCTGACCAGGCTGAGAATTTCCCAAATCTTTAAGTTCTCCTCTCCTTTCAATTAAAAATTCTATCTTTAATTTGTTTCTGTCTTCTCACATTTTACTATAAACAGTCAAGAGAAGCCATGTGGTACCCTGAACACTTTGCTTAGATATTTCTTTTTTTATTTTCCTTGAACATTTTATTTATTTGTTTTTTTAAAAAGAAAAAATGAGTATAGGTTTCAATGAAAAAATGTTCTTGGAAATTTACCCTTTTTTCTAAATATTTCTTTTTTTAATTTTAAAGATGTGGGGTACAATTCAGGGTTAGGTATACAAATGCTCATTACACAGGTACCCTTGTTGATGACGTGTGCCCCTCCCTCTCCTGGCAGGTTCCCTCAACTGCCAATCCCACCCCCGCCCCAGCAGGTTCCCACTAGTGCCAATCCCCTTCTCATAGTATCATGATAATTGTTCAAGGTCTGCTTATGAATGAGAGCATATGGTACTCTGTTCTCTATTTCTGTGATAGATCACTGAGTATGATAGACTCTAAATCCATCCAAGTTGCTGTGAAGTCCATATGCTTGTCCTTCTTTGTGGTTGCATAATATTCCATTGTGTAAATGTACCACATTTTTTAAATCCAGTCCAACTTCGATGAGCAGCATGATTGGTTTCATGTTTTTGCTATTGCGAATAGAGCTGCAACAAACATGCATGTGCAGGCATCTTTTTGGTAGAATGACTTGAGTTCCTCCAGTATATTCCCAATAGGGGAATTGCTGGGTCATATGGAAGGTCAATTTCTATTTCTTTCAGAAATCATCACACTGTCTTCCAAAGAGGTTGCACTAATTTGCATTCCCACCAGCAGTGTAGATGTGTTCCTTTTTCTCTGCATCCTCACCTGCATCTGTTGTTGTTTGTTTTATTAATGATGACCATTCTTATTGGGGTTAGTTAGTATCTCAGTGTGGTTTTGATTTGCATGTCTCTGATGATGAGTGAGGCTGAGCACTTTTTCATGTGTCTGTTAGCTGTCTGTTATCTTCTTTTGAGACGTGTCTATTCATGTCTTTTGCTCACTTTTTAATGGGGCTGTTTGTTTTTTTCCTTTCAGCGCATTTGAGTTCCTTGTAGATCCTAGATGTTAGGCCTTTGTCAGATATACAGTTGGCAAATTTTTTTTCCATTCTGTGGGTTGTCTCTCTGCTCTCTTGATGGTTTCTTTTGCTTTGCAGAAACTCGTCAGTTCAATGAGGTCCCACTTGTCTATCTTATTTCTTATGGCATGGGTACTTAGGGTTTTGATCAGGAACTCATTGCCAAGTTCCAATTTCCATAAGGGCACCTCCTGCATTTTCTAAGATTCTTATCATTTGAGGTCTTCTGTTTAGGTCTTTGATCCATTTAGAGTTAATTTTTGTGTATGGTGATAGGTAGGGGTCCTGTTTCAATGCTTAGAGATTTCTTTACAAAATTTTCTAGTTCATTGCTTGTAAGATATGCCTTCCACAAAGCATTAGGACACACACAATTCAGCCAACTTCTTTGCCACTATGAAACAAGTTCCAGTATGTTGGTCCTCATTTGTCTGAGGCTTCATCAGAATTGCCTTTACCGTTCATGTTTCTACCCACTTTCTGATCACAATCACTTAATTAATCTCTAAGAAATTCATGCTTTTTCCGCAGCTCTTCTCTTTCTCTGAGCCCTCACCAGACTATCCCTTTATGATTCAGTCTTTTCCCATTACCTAATTCCAAAACTACTACCACATTTTTAGATATTTGTTGCAGCAGCATTCCATTTCTGGTACCAATTTCTTAGTCTATTTGTACAGCTATTGCAAAATACTTTAGACTGGATAATTTATAAACAGCATAAAAATATTTCTCACAGCTCTGGAGACTGGGAAGTCCAAGATCAAGGCATCAATAGGTATCTGATGAGGACCCTGTCTCTGCTTCCAACATGGCGCTATGAATGCTGTTTCCTCCAAAGGAGACAAAAGCTGTAACATCACATAGCAGAAAAGAGAGAAAAGCAAAAAAGCCTAGCTAGTTCCCCCCAGCCCTTTTATAAGGCACTAATCCCATTCATGAGGACCAGAACTCTCATGGCCTCATCACCTTCTAAAGGCCCCACCACTTAAGCTCTGAGCTCTCATCTCCAAATCCAAAATCAAAATCCTAAACTGAAGTATAGTGGAGGCCCTTCCATTAGTAACACAACATTTTATGGTCATTTTCTAACACATCCTTGAAAAGAGTCCTTCCTCCTTAAAAAGCAGATGTGATTTGATTTCAAATAGCCATTGGTTTCCCCTTTTACATATTTATGAAAATGGGTTCAGTGAATCCTCTACTTGAAAATATTTTATATTTCAGTGGGTTAGATTTGTGTGTGTTTTACATCAAGAAAGCAAAGATTTCCCATTTATACAACCCCTTATCCCAGCAATTAATATAAAATAGTCCAATTTGCTCAGCTAGTCTACAGATATCTTTCTTTGTTGAGATGCTACAGCTAACATCTCATGAACTATTCTAAATGGAGTTGTTAAGATTTTAAGGAAAGATGTATGCCATAGAGAGCAGAAGAACTCTTTTCCATTCATCTGAACTTCACTGTGCTTTCGGGTCTCCCTCCTGCCGCTGACTCAGGCTCTGTTGACTGGGGACGGCTCCATATGCCAGTTTTATCTCAGTTTTACCCAACATATTTCCTGAGCACTTCCTTTGGGGCATTTCTCCTAATCCAAAAACATCTTCTCCAGTTTTGTGAGTCAGCCTCCTCCCTGTAAGGTCCCAAATTAGGTACTCAAGTTTGCACATTTTAGGTTCCATTTTTCTGGTAGACAACAGCATTCACTCACATATAATGGTTATCCTACAGTGAAAATTTGCTTACCAGTGACTATCAAGGCAAAAATAAGAGTCCAGTCCTTGATAAACCAACTACTAGCACATGATCTCTTCTTTGCCTTCTTCTAGATTTGGGGTTTTCTTTTGCTTTGTTTTTTGGTTTGTTTTTTGCTTTTTTTTTAGATTAGAAGATGAAGTTTACTTAAAAAGTAAATTAGAGAGAGAGAGAGAAAGAGGAAATTCACCTCCCCAAGGTAGAGGAGGGAACCAAAGCTTAAGAACACATGCTCAAAGAGCACATGGCCACACCATAGCTTCACAAGGCAATGGCACTTGTTTTTCTTATTCAAGTATTTATCTCTGCTATTGAGTCAAACTTACAAATAAGTGCTAAGCATCTTATTTAAGTCATTTAAACAATAATAATGATGAAATTGGAATGTCATTTTTGACATTCCAAAATGATGAAATGGAATGACATTCCAATGATTTCATCATTGCAATGTCATTTTTGACAGGCAGGAGAAGAAAGAACGAGAGAAAGAGGAAGAAAGGAGGGAAAGAAAGCCAGCTCTGAAGCAGTCTGAATTTTGAGTGTTTCACTAACTCATCGTGGCACAACTGCAGTCCCCATCCAGGAAGCCTTTACCCATCAGTAACCTATTGCTTTCAGCCTAGCTTTGTGTGGAAAACAAGAGAGGCACCATATAAACTTATTGATTTACAATAGCAAAAACATGGAACCAACCATGTTGCCCTCACAGCTGGACTAGATTTTAAAAATGTGGTACATATACACAATGGAATATCATGCAGCCATAAAGAAGGACAAATAGATGGAGTTTGCAGCAACTTGGATGGATTTGGAGTTGATCATACTCAATGATTTATCACAGAAACAAAGAACTGAGTTCCATATGTTCTCATTCATACAGTGATCTTGAACAATTATAATGCTATAAGAAAGTGATTGGCCAGGCTCAGTGGCTCAGCCTGTAATTCCGCACCTTGGGAGGCTGAGGTGAGTGAATTGCCTGAGCCCGCGGGTTTGAGACCTGCCTGGGCAACTTGGCGAGACCTCATCTCCACAATAAACAAAAAAAATCAGTCAGGTGTGGTAGCGCACGCCTGTAGTTGCAGCTACTTGGAAGGCTGAGGCGGAAGGATTGCTGGAGCCCAGCAGGTTGAGGTTGCAGTGGCCGGGAGTGGTTACTGCACTCCAGTCTGGGTGACAGAGTGAGACTCCAACTCAAAAAAAAAGAAAGCAGTTGGCAGGAGTAGAAAACTGTCAGGGGAGGAGGAGTTGGGATTGGCAGTTGAGGGAAACTGCTAGAGGAGGGAGGGGCATACCTCATCAACAAGGGTACCTGCATGATCAATGTTTGTATACCTAACCCTGAATTGTACCCCACATCTTTATAATAAATAAATAAATTTCTTTAAAAAAAGCTTATTCATCAATAATGGCCCATTCTGTGGTAGGTACTTAGGCAAGGAGGAAAAAGCAAGAATGTAAATAAACCCCAAATTTACTTCTGCAGAAAGAAATGGATCAAATACTGATATGGCACCTTCCCAGCTCATCACTCATTAAAATTAAAAAGCAGTGATCCAAGTGTGTTCTGAAGGAAATGTCCCAGAGTCTGGTTAATGGATCTTTCTAAACTTTTTTCCCTCCAACAGAGGTTCTCTGGAGGAAAAAGGAAAAGAAAGGCACATACTGAACATGGTGGTTCTCAGCCTGGAGCACGCGTCAAAATCACTTAGAAGGCTTGACAACCCAGCTTGCTGAGCCCCACCCGTGGATATGGTCAGCTCAATAATTTGCATTTGTAACAAATTCTCAAGTATCTCAGTGCACTTGTGCTGCCATAACAAAAACAAACAAACAAACAAAAACACAGACTGGGACAATTTATAAACAATAGAAATTTGTTTATCATGGTTCTTGTGGGAAGTCAAAGGTCAAGGCGTTAGCAGGACTGATGTTTGTAAGGGCTGTGGTTTGCTTCCAATATGGCACCTTACTGCTATATCCTCTGGAGGAAAGCTACACATGGTAGAAGGCAAAAGGGCAAGAGAGTTCCCTTTAGCCTATAACCCTTTTATGAGAGTGCTAATTCTATTCATGAGGGTAAAGCCCTTCTAAGGGTCCTATATCTTAATACTCTTGCAGTGAAGATTAAGTTTCCACACACATCCTGGAGGAGATACCACCATTTAAACCATAGCACCAAGTGATATGGGGGCTGCTGGTCCAGGGACCACACTTTGAGAACCACTGATTACAAGGCAGTAAACCATAATGATTAAGAACACAGACTCTGCAAATCAGACCACCTCCACCCAAACCCTTGCTCTACCATTCACTAATTATGTGATCTTGGGCAATTACTTATTGATTTCACAGTTTCCTCATCTTTAGAATGGGAATAATGGTAGTATGTAACAGAACTATCTACTTCATAGGATTGTGAAGAGAACTGCATAAGTTCAAGTGCATAAGGCACTTAGAAGAATTCCTAGCACAAGGTAAAAACCATGTACAAGTATTAGCTAAGAGTTACATACTTCTAAATGTTTTTTTTTTCTTGTTCTGTGACTCCTTTGTGGCCCTGAATAAGGAAGTCTGCTCTGCTGAACGTCCTATATGTGAACCCATGTTCTCCATTCAGCTCTGCCAATTATTTGACAAGATATGACAAGTCAACACATATCTGGGCCTCCGTTCCTCATCCATAAAGCAGCAAGGTTAGCTAGCTGACTTTCAAGGTTCCTTTTTATAGTAAATACAAAATGACTTCTATAACTTAGTGGAAGTCCTTTCAATGTTCCTGGGCTATAAACCACACCTGGTCACTCCTTTTTTAACTGTCAACTGTAACAATCTTCTGAGTCACACACAACTCAAATAGCGGGTTATGAGTGAACTTGCTTCTGAGGGTCCCTTCTCATTTTCAGGTGTATTCCCTGCCTACCCTATGTTTGTGAAGGAAGCATAGGGAAGAGAGGTGAGCCTTACCTCTCACACTAATACATACTCTTCCCCAAACAAATGTAGCAAATGTCATGACATCTTAGGGACCACATATGGTCCATCAGGATCTCCTCTCACCTAGGGTAGTACCTGGTTCCTAGGAGACCTTTGTTAAATGTAGATTGACTGAATCAGTAAATGAATATCCCATCCTGACATTTCATTCATAAAACTCTTATAGTATGCCCCTTGCCTGACACAGGAGACACATGAGATAAACTGAAGCCCCTCACTCATGTCCAGATTTGTGCTTGAAAAACAGTAGGTGACAGGGATTGGCTGAAAATTCATAGGCTTTTCTCTAGTAAGTACTGAGATAATGAATGAAAAGTAGTGCCTGGCATTTGGAGGTCAATCTGGTACTCACAACTGGGCGTTTACCACCACATGAAATACCAATTGCAGATGTCACTCTGAAACCACAACAACATAAGACACCTTAAGGCCACTTCATAATTTTGTCTCAGCATAGATTAAAACAAGATCACTGTGCCACCCTCAAAAACATCCCCCCAATACCCTTCCTTTGACTAAAATAAGTGACTACCACTTTGCTGATTATAGCTCTACCTTGTTCTCACCTCTGCTCCTTATAGAGATTTGTTGAGATGCCCAATGATAGATGTACCCCAACTTTCTGATAGTATCCAATCTAGATGCTGTTCTCTGTTTTCTGAGACTTTCCCCAAATCATTCAACCAAATCCTATAATAGGACCTTTCTAACACCCTCTTACAGAGATACCCCATGGTTCCCTGTGCTAGGTGGCCTTTACCCTCCCCCCCACAACTAGTAATAAAACCAACTTGTTCAACAGCAGGGGTGCTCCTAAGGGTCCCAGGTTGGGGTTCTCTAACAGTATCATTCAATTAGTTTCTGTTTGATAAGTTAGGACACGCCAACTGCCACATTTTTGTGAAGGTGTAGTAAGAGGAGGATAAAGTAGAGGCACTGAAGATTAAGAAAAGGGACTTGGCAATTTCCAGAGAGGGAAATTTGGAGGGTGTATTAGGGCAGGTTGCCTCTGTGGGGCAATGCAACTCTTTTCTCCATCTCCCAAAAAACCTTAAGCAGAGACTATATCATTTGTTAGGCTCTTGAAGTCAGTTTTAAGCTTAGGGTAGAGAGGGGCTAGATCTTTAAAAACCAGATTAAGAAACTGGACTATAAACTGACACCACAAGAGAGGTAGGTGGCTTCAAAAGACTCCATCTACTAGGTGACCAAGATTTCCTCTTCACCAATCAGTGCCTATCAGGCAGAGAATTTACTTATGATGAAAATAATTAGTCTTCACAGGGCCCTATATTGTGTGCTGGCCATGTTGGGTATTAAAGACTGAGGCACTAAATGAGAGGTCCCTCTATAACCATTCCAGGAAACCTTTCCTCCTTCCAAAGAAAGTGAGCTGTGTGACCCACCAACACTCCGCCCACAGCTAGTGGAATTGGCTCTGTGCTCCTGACCCCAAAGCAGACCATCTATAGGCTAGCCGCCAGTGGCTCTGCAGATCAGGGATGACAGTGGCTGATGGATCTATTCTGGTCCTTTATCAGGGAGTTTGACAGTAAAATAGATAGAAGACAGCGTGAGCATATTATTTTCCTGTGGTTGCAGTAATGTACTACCACAAGCAGAAGCTTAAACAAAGAAATTATTGTCTCACGGTTCTGAAAAATAAAAGTTCAAGATGAAGATATTGGCAGGGCTGATTCCCCCTGAGGATGATGAGGGAAGAATCTATTTCAGGCCTCTCCCCTTGGCCTGGAGGTGGCTATCTTGTGTTCACATGGTGTTCTCCTTGTATGCATATCTGTGTCCAAATTTCCCCCGTTTATGCCTTGTGTTCTTACTCATATGTGGAAGCTAAACAAAGTTGATCTCATAGAAGTAAAAACTATAACAGAGGATACTTGGGACTGGGGGAAGAGAGGGACAGGGAGAGATTTGTTAGAGGATAATTACAACTAGATAGGAAAAGAAGTTCTAGTGCTCTATGCCACTGTAGGATGACTATAGTTAATAATAAAACATAGTTTCAAATAGCCAGAAGAAGGATATTTAATGTTCCCAATACAAAGATATGATAAATGTTTGAGATGATGGATATGCTAATTTACCTGAGATGATCACTATACTTTGTGTGTATTGAAAAGTCACTATATATCCCATGAATACCTGCATACAACTATTATTTGTTTATTTTTAAATGTAATTTAAAAAAATAAATTTTCCCTTTTTGTCAGGACACCAGTTCTATTAGGTCATGACTTACCCTAATGACCTCACTTTAACTTGATTGCCTCTGTAAAGACCTCATCTTTAAATAAGGTCAGAGTCTAGGTACTGGGGGTTAGTATTTCAACATGTGACTTTTGAAGGACAATTCAACCCATAACAGAAAGCAGTGAGCAGATACCCATGGCTGATACTGATGATATCATCTCAGACAGTCTCTTTCTAACATGCCCATATGTCATTTTGGGGGTCTTATGGAATACAGATTCTGATTTCATACTGTAGTTCTAGGGTGGGACCTAGGAGTCTGTATTTCTAAACAAGTGGTCAGCAGATGCCATTGCTGCTGGTCCATGAAACACACATTGATTCACAAGGATGTGGGACCTCTCCTAGGGCTCCTGCTGTCCCTTCGAAGAGCACTTACCAACCTGGAGGACTGAACCATTCTCAGTGGCTCTGAGGACTCTGTGAACTCAAGGCAGTTGTTCTCAGCCTTTGCAATATGTGGGAACCACCTGGGAACTTGAAAATAAGTCAACAGGGTATTACTGCCTGGGTATTTCAACTTAGCTGGCCCAAGGAGACCCTAGTATTTTCATAAATTTCCTGGGGTGATTCTACCACTACTTTCAGGATCCTTTCCATAGATCTTAGGTTTACATTTTAACAGGCACACCTGTTAACAAGTAATCCTTATTGTGGGAATTTCAACTACCAGTTTCAATGGTGGGAAAATATTTGTGGACAGACAAAGCTTTCTGTTCTTCAAATAACAACAGGATGAGGTCATTTTAGTGTTTTGTAAGATAACCTCTGCTAGAAAGTATTGGGGGAGGGGGACTGAGAATGGGCTATGCTTCTTCTTTAGGACAAAGAAATGTACTTCTTTTTCAAGGATGCATTGAGTTGTGCTTAGGTGAGAACCAGCCCCACCTTATACAATACCTCTAGTTCTCAAGGAACAGGAAATAGTCTTTTAGTGGATGGTGTTTTAACAGAAAAAGTTGTCTAGATATGAGGGGGCCTTCTGCCACCAGTTTTCTAGGGTCAGTGACCAGTAGGACACCCCAAAAACCAGGTGTTTGGAAGTTATGTGAGAATTCACCTATGTAACTGAGATCGGGTAAGTTAGGAAAATGCCATCTCAATGACACTACAAAGAAAAAGGTTTATTTTAAAAATCATATAAAATCTGAAAAAATTCTCCTGTTAAATATTTTTACTTCCTTTTTTGTCCAAGTGTCTGGCATATGAGCATCAAGCTCTAAATAATATACTATTTAGCATGTGTGTCAAATACATGTTGCAGGTGCCTGCACACAACTCTCACGTCCTGACCACAAGTCGCTGTGCTGTCTCCATCAAAAAATCCCCAGTCTCTAGCATGACACTTGCGACCTAGGTCATCATAGGCACAATGAACTTGACACAAGCCACCAGGAGGCCAGGGGTGTTTTTATGGTTTGCCCACTGCTGTCCCAGTGCCCAGCACAGTGCCTGGCACACACAAGGCCTCCATGAATATGTCATGAGTATCGAGCTATAGAGAAATTGCGACTCAGCACTCACTATCCAGAGGCATGCCCTCTAGCTTTCCAAATTATTTTATTTGCCCAGATTGGTGCAGCTTTAGCGAGGGAGTTGCAGGAAGGATGAGAGCTGGTGGCCATGAGGGGCAGGAAGGTAGGGGGCATCTTTGACCCTGACAATCACTCTTTTCCCTTGGAGACAGTCTGAGCTGCAGCAGCCCAGCCTCCTACCTCCCTGCCAACTCAGGAGCTCAGAGAGTCAGGAATCCAAGCTGCCTTTCCAGAGAGTGGCATTTCTTCCCAGGATGACTGAAGTGTCCTTGTTGTTGACACTTCCTCGGTCTCTCACATTTCAACGGTTTCCCACGCAGTCCTGCATCCACCCCGTCATGCTCCCAGCCTTACTCTCAAGTGACCCTGAAAGTTGACATTTTCCAGATGAGGAGACCCAGCACATATTGCCACTGTCAGATATCCTGGGGCCAGGACAGCACACCCCAAATAGATTTAAAGAGCACAGCTATTGTGTTGGACACTGATTAGTACTTTGACGTTTGCTCAGGCCAGATGCTTAAGTTGACATCTATTCATATAAGTCAACTAGTAGTAGTTGAACATTCCCTGAAAGTTTAGGACTCTGCCAGGTCCTACTGCAGGAGATAAACACAAAATCGTTTGTACTAGAAAGCAGTTTCCTCCTTTTACTGGGCTGCAAAAGTAATGCAGCGAAGAACAGCAGCCAGGTGTTTCGTTGGGCCAACCATGAGTATGCTGAAGGTGCAGTAATCAAGGGAAGAGAAGATGTCTGGGGACAGGAGCAGATGGACAAGGTGAGGTTGAGACTTAAGCAGATGAAGTACAGAAAGGGAAAAGTATTGTTGCGAGGGTGGGAAAGAGCATGGTGTCTTAGGGGACTACAAGGATGCCGGCCTGTTTGGACAGAGGGCATGTGTTGCCACTATTGATCAACCAGGTCAACTAGCCAGGGCAGGACCAGCTGTTGGGGGGTGTGGCAAGCCTTGCTATATAGAGCACCAAGCCAGTGCTCTAGATAAGTCAACTTGCTCAGCAGGGAAAATAGAAACAGAGGTTGCAGGGACACCAACCAGAGAGGAGTGTGGCAGATACAAGGTGACAGAAGTGGGATTACTGGGTCATATGGTAATTCTGTTTAAATTTTGGAGGAACTACCAAAATGTTTTCCACAGGCTGCTCCATTTTACATTCCCACCAATGGTGCACAAGTGTTCTAAAGGCAGATTCCCAGGGCCCCCTCACAATAGTTCAGGGGGTCTAGTGTGGGGGCCCACAGCTGCATTGTTAACATACTTTCCAGTTCATTCTGATGCTGGTGGTTCTCCAAACACACTTTGCTTGGGGTTCTATTAAGATTCAGACACTAGCAAGGCCTTCAGAAGGTGATTCCATTCTGCATATCCAGGGTTTACTGAGACTTACACGTTCCAGGCAGTTAGAGGTAGTTTGAACTGAGTCCAGTGTTTCCCAAGTCCAATTTGTGTTAATAAAGCCCAGGAAGAATATGTAAGGTGTTTACTTACAGACTGATGTGGCAAGTGCAGGCCACATAGCCTATGGCCCTCTGTTTGGGCAGCTATGACTCCATGGAATGAACACAGGCCTCAGACAAGTCAGTTTCTGTTTCCATCCTAACCCTGCCTCCTTGGGAAGCCATTTAACCACAAAGGGTCTCGGTCTTGTCATGGGAGAAAACATAACCTATTCTCAGAGCTATGAAAATGTTAACTTTGATCATGGATGTGGAGGCATCTTAGTGCCCTGCATACTTCAGGAATTCCTAGTCATAGCCTTCTAGGTCCCTCAAGTAGTCTAAAAGTCAAACAACCAAGACTCCCATCTCCTTCCTCATCATTCAGCATACACCCTTCATCTTGATTTCTTGCCTGTTATTAATTGTGTGTGGGGGGGTTGAAGGTAGGTATTTTATTTTTAGGGCATTGTTTCAGAACAGAGACCAAGAATATCAAATATTGTGTTGTAAAGGATTCTCGATCATATGCAGTCTCAATATGGACAAATGCCTGGTTGGGTGGCAGTGTCTGGCATAGGCACGGGGATGGGTAGGATGACAAAAATGTGTAAGCGCTAGCCCAGATTATCTAGGACTCTGGGAGCAAGTCACTGTGGTCTTGTATTTCAATTTTCTGGGTTTTAATAATCCTACCCTGAGGCTCCAGAATGGAGATTTTGTGTCCAAGACATAACATCAGAAGGTAGTAAGCCCTGATTAATGACTAAACCCCAAACTATCATCCTGTCAATCTTCAGTATTCACAAAAATTAGTGTAGTACCTTACACTAAATGAACATTTGATAAGTGAATGTCTGCATGCATACATGAATGCATTGTCAAGAAAGCATCACTGGACATTGCACCTCAAACATCATGCTTTGGATCACAAAGCAAATAGAACAGTAGACCTCTACACCTCATCGCAGATGAATCAAATACAATAGTTAACAAACCAGTAAACAGTTACATGCAGATTTGTCTAGGTTTGAATATATCTTACTGCTGCATATTCTAATAGTTCTTTTTTCATTCGGCCATTTAGCACTTCCCATGTTGTATTAGGACTACATGATTATGCTGTTCCCGTAACCAGACAGTAAACCCCTTGAGGATGGGGAACATCTCCTATTATCTTCTGTGTTGCCAACCTGGCATGGAATCCTCCACAGGGCTGGGATTCATATGCGGGATGATTTACCAGAGGAACAAGGAGGGACGCTGTCTAGCTTCCAGAGCTAGAAAGGTCAGCAATGCCTTCCTGATCCTGTTCCTTTCTCCATGTCACATCTTCTAAGGATACCGAGCAGACACCCCTAGGATCCATTTAGGTCTTTGTATCTGGAAGTGCATAAATTAGTTGGCTTTTTCAGAAGAGATGGCTATCCAAAAGGGTGGAATGAGATATTTTGAATGCTTGGAGTACTAATTATGGGTATAGAAAGATACCTTCACCCTGAACAGGAATTGTGATGCTTCCTATTTTTTCATGAAAAACATGAAGCCAACATAATTCACCTTCATTTTTCATGCCCTTGTACATTACAGAGCTCTATTTAAGATAAATGGTTTTCAAATGCCTGATCAGTCGGGTTTGAAAGCCTCTATGGAATTAATGTGATATAATATATTCAAAGCAATTTAAATCCAGGCCTTGCTTCGATATTTGTTTTTCACTGCCAATGTTGATGGAAATGCAAGTTCACATAAATAAGACATTATCAATAGATGTATTCTGCCCCGACTCAAACACTGGCCGTTCATTTGAATGCTCATCTTCTAGCTCCACCCAGATGAATGGTGAGGTCACAGGCCAAGGCCCTGGAGATGTTTATTGTGACCCACATGCAGTGAGGAGGGATAGAGTGAGGGGTGTGTGTGTGTGTGTGTGTATGTGTGCACATGTGTTTTTAGCTTCAGATAATCATATATCTACAGGTGAGAGATTTCAAAATATGTGTGATGCAACAAACAGAAGTGTTTTTTAAATAGATACATATGGTTCAAAATTCAGAACAAGTAAAAAAATGTGACCTAAAAACCTGTACCTTGAAAATCAATCCCCTATTCAGTAATCAATCCTAGTCAGTAGTTTCTGGGGTGTTCCTTCGGCATTCCTTTATTACTATGTGGTTACACCTTCTTATTTTTTCCCAGAAAGGAATGTTGTAAAGGAGGAAAGCCAATGGCAGTACCATGGATTTACAACATGCTCCAAGTATGCATTTGCTTCTCAAATCAAGCCTAAGGGGTAAGCATTATGATCACCCCCATTTTATAGATAGAGAAACTAAGGCAACCACAAACTGAGTTACAGAACTTACCCAGGTGAGTGTGGAAGTGGGATTTAAACCAGGCAGAGTTGGAGTCCCTAATCTCCACTCCATCACTTCTCCGGTAGAGAGAAGAGTCTGCAAAGAGTTTCTATTATTTCCAATGGGGGAACCTCTCCAGGAGTTTCTACCCCCAAAACTTTAGAATTCAATAAACCATTACTCCTCAGGTCCTAAAAGATAAGACAAAGATGTTTCTGAAGTGCAAGGCAGAAGCAGCAAAGACGGTCCCCAGCCTAGATACAAAGTGGAATCAGTCAGTCTCACAGATGCCCCAGTGCCTGTGAGGGAGACCTGTGCTAGACCCAAGGCCTGTCCAGGGGATGGCAGAAACACAGCTCCACCTGAGTGGTCCTTCTGTCTCCACACCATGGCATGTGTGGCCTTCTGGAGTGTCAGGGCCTGGTAGTGAATGGGCCCCTTTCTCTCCAGATGCCCAGAACCTAGGGCAGTCTCTCACATTCGAGGTGCTAAATGAAAGCGTGCCCAGAATAAGAGATGTAACCATTCACGAATTCATCAAAAAAATTATTAGCAACCACTATGGGCCAGACGCTGGGCTAGAATGGTAGGAATACAGGGGTAAACAGGACATGGTTCTGCCTCAAGGACTCTATGGTTTGGTGAAGAGCACAGCAGGTGCACAGGAAGCTACATCATGGTCCACACACAAGAACACAGGGGACAGCCACTGTATCGGCCAGCATCCCAACAAGAAGCAAATTTAATCCAGATGATTTGTCTGAAAAGGTGTAGGTACGGTTAAGGGAAGCAGCTGGGGGTTGTGGTATAATAGATATATGTATTTGGTCTTTGTCCCCTGTTCTTGGCCCACAGCCCCTAAAAAGCTTGGAATTTCCTGAGCTGTAGGAGTGTCTTTTGTTATCCATAACAGCCTCTTTAACTGTATCTGAGTTTATCTTAATTAGGCAACTCTTGGTGGCTCCTTGGTAACTTTAGGGCAGAGGCTGGTGGCCAGGGCACCCAACAACATGATTAGAGGAAAAGAATCTTCAGGCCCACCCCTGACCTCTGGGGATGTGAGAAAAGGGGCTGGGGACAATTCAATCATCAATGTCAATAGTATAATCAATCATGTCTAAGTAATAAAACTTCCATTAAAATTCTGGAAAATAAGGCTTTGGGGAGCTTCCTGGTTGGTGAACACATCAATGTACGGGGAAAATCACACATTCAGACTCTGCAGAGACAGAAATGCATGCACTTGGGACTTTTCCAGACCTTGCCCTATGCATCTCATCATTTGACTGTCCCTGGGTTGTATTCTTTACAATGAAACTGTGATTGTAAGTTTTTTGAGTACTTTGAGTCATTCTAGTGAATTATGGAATCTGATGTGGAACTGCAGGAACTACTGAATTTGTAGCTGAGTTAAACAAATTGTGGGTCACCTGAAGACCTGGGATCTGCAGTTGGCATCTGAAGTGGGGACAGTCTTGTGGGACAGAGTCTCTTAAACTGTGAGATCAGTGCTAAATTTGGATAGTTAGTGTCAGGACTGAATTGAACTGTAGGACACCCAGTAGGTGTTGGAGAAGCAGAGAATTGTTATTGGAAGGACATAAGGGGTGTCAAGGCACCCAGAGTCTGGCAACAGTGGGAAGCTGTTACCACTCCAGAGCTTGAGGGATAGGGGAAGGGAGCGCAGCAGTCAGGGAGAGCAGGAGGGAAAAAGAAGCCAACCATCATAGTGAGGAACTGGTGCTGTGCTTGGAGTGCTGGAAGCTAAGAGGGAAAACAGTGAGGTTGGAAGACATGGCTTGCATTAGACACTGTGGGGAATGGAAGGCAGGCATTGACTTTGGAATTATCAACGGCTGCCAGGTTGCAGCCTGGCTCAACACCCACTTGCCTGACAGGATGCTTTTCTTCAGCAGAGCTTGGCAGTCTAGTTTCAGGAGCACAAAGCAGAGAATAAGACTGATCTAAGGATGGAGTTTGGGAGAGAGGGGCAGGACAGATTCAGAGAACAAAACAGTGGAGTTCAGGATATTAGCAGATTTTGTGAAAGTGGTGGGTCACAGAGTCTAGGTCAAAGGAATGAGGATGACAAAGAAAAAGAGATGCACAGAGGAGTTGAACAACAAAAAGCCCTAGCAAGGGTGAAAACAGGTATCGTGGGAGTAACTGAATTGGTGATCTGGAAGGAACAAAGTTGGAGTTAGAGATGAGATAATCAGTTTCAGAGTCTGGGGTAAAAATAAGGTTAGGGCATTGCTATAGATTAAATTTTGACTCCCAAAATTCATATGCTCCCAATATAATTGTATTGGGAGATAGAGTCTTTGGAGGTAATTAAGATTAAGGTCATAAGTGTGCAGTGTTAATATGATAGGACTGTGACCTTATAAGAAAAGAAAGACACCTCTCTCTCTCTCTGTCTGTCTCTCTCTCTTCTGTTCCTCCCTCCCCCTATCTCTCCTTCCCTCCGCCTATCTCTCCCTCTCTTTCTCCCTCTATACCCCTTTTCCTGCTATGTGAGAACACAGTAAGACAGAAGTTATCTACAAGCCAGGGAAAAGGCCCTCCCTAAAACCCAATCCTCCTGGCACCCTGTTCTTGAAATTTCAGGCTCCAGAACTGGGAGAAAATAACTTTTTGTTGTTTGTGTCACCTGGTCTGTAATATTCTGTTATGATAATCTGAGGTTATTAATACAGATTTTGGTATCAGAAGTAGGGTGCTGATGTAACAAATACCTAAACAGATGGAAGTGGCTTTGGAACTGGGTAATGGGTAGAGAAAAGAAGAATTGTAAGGTGCACACTAGAAATATGGACACTAAGGGAAGTCAGGTGGAAATAAGGAGCATGTTATTGGAAACTGAAGGAAAGGTGATCCTTGTTACAAAGTGGCAAAGAACTTGTCTGACCTATGTTCTAATGTTCTGTGGAAGTATAACTTGCAAGCTATGAAACTGGATATTTAGCTAAGGAGATGTCTAAGCAAAGTGTTGGAGGACAAGCTTGGTTTCTCCTTACTCCTTACAGTAAACTGTGAAAGAAGAAAGATGAATTGCAAAAGGAATTGTTAAGCAAAAAGGAACCAGAACTTGAAGATTTGGAAAATTCACTGTCATTCCATACTACAGAAGTCTCTGCCAGACCACTGCTCCAGTGGGTCTGGAAGGCAGGGCACCAACTAAAGAGGATTATTTTAGGGCCTTAAGATCTAATGAAATTTGCCTATCTATGTTTTGGGTTTGCTTGGGACCTGTCATCCCTTCATTCCAATTTCTCCCTTTTGAAATGGGTAGGACCATACTATGCCCGCCATTATATTTTAGAAGTACACATCCTGTTTGATTTCTCAGGTTCACACCTATAGAGGAATTTTGCCTCAAGATAAATGGTACCTCGAGTCTCACCCATATATGATTTAGGTAACATTTAGATGAATCTTTGTACTTTAGAATTTAAGTTTGATGCTTGAATGAATTAAGGCTTTTGAAGCATTTGAGATGGAATGAATATATTTTGCAAGGACATGAATTTTAGGGAGCCAGAGGGTAGAATGCTAGAGACTGAATTTTATCTCCCCCAAAATTTATATGTTGAAGCCCTAACCCCCAATGCGACTATCTGAATATAAAGTTTTTAGGAGGTAATTAAGTTTAAATGAGGTCATAAAGGTGTGGTCCTAATACAATAGCAAAACTGTCTCTCTTTCCCATACATGTGAGAACACAGTGAGAAGGCATTCATTTGCAATCCAAGAAGTGAGCCCTCACCACAACCTAACTATGCTGGCTCCCTGATATTGAACTTCCAGCCTGCAGAACCTGGAGAAAACACATTTCTGTTTTTTAAACCACTCAGTCCATGGTATTTTGTTATGGTGGCCAGAACTAACAGAAACATGGCTGTGGGAGAGACGGTTCATGTGGAGTGGAAGAAAAGGTCACAAATTGAGGAAGTCAAGGAACCAAGAAGTCAGAATATTAGCTGGGTCAGCCACAAAAATGTTAAAGGCACCAGAACAATGGTAGGGCCCACATGAAACAAGCCCACATGTATGTAAAAAGACATCATTGTATTAATAGTTAAGAAAACTGTAGTCCATTTCACCCACAATGTTATATTAATTCTTCTCAACTGATTCCTATTGTTTGCAAAATTCTGAGTTACAGAGCACATCTTTATGATTTCTTAAGCAAGACAAAAGAAGCATAAACTACAGTAGAAAAAGATTGACAAATTGTTAATATGTCTGATAACAATGACACCAGAAACAAAGTTAAAACTAATATCAACAACAAAACAAGCCACAGACTGGAGGAAAATATTTGCAATGCATGTAACCAATAGAGGATGAATATCCTGAATACATACAAATCCCTGGAAATCATTGTTTTTGAGAATGAACACTTAAAAATAACCTATTAGGCCAGGCACGGTGGCCCAAGCCTGTGATCCTAGCACTTTAGGAGGCTGAGGCGAGAGGATTATCTGAGCCCAGGGGCTCAAGACCAGCCTGGGAAACTTGGCGAGACCTCATCTCTACAGTAAAAAATGAAAAAATTAGCCAGGCATGGTAGCACGCCTGTAGTTCCAGCTACTTGGAAGACGAAGGTGGAAGGCTCTCCTGAACCCAGCAGATCGACAATGGGGTGGCCGTAAGCATGCTACTGCATTCCAGTCTGGGCGATGGAGTGAGACTCCAACTCAAAAAATAAATAAATAAACAAAAATAAAAATAACCTACATCTTCACCAATAGGTAAATGAATGAATAAATTTTAACACATTTATAGGAATAATGTGGAAATAGCAGTTCAAAATAAATATACCAGATCTCTAAGTATCAAGCAGGACAAATCTTGAAAACAGGGAACTCGGTAAAAATATAAGTTGCAGAAAACTGTGTGAAGTATTATTTGTATGAAATCAAAGCACAACTAAATAGTTTTTTAAATACGACTAAATATTGATTATGTATACCTACATATGTACAAACATAAAAACACGGGCTGGGAAGATTCATGCCAGTATCAGAATGGGATTCCTCCAAGGAGAGGGTGAGATTGGGAGGAGAGAGGATTATGAAAGGAGCTTCCACTGTAGATGCAGGTGTGGTTAGAACCCCACATCTGTGAATTCTGGATGGCACATGGTTGCATTATTACAGAACTGTTCTGTATGTTTGAAATATATCAGCAAGAGACTCTTCCAGGTATCTAGAACATGGTGATTCCGGGCCCCTTTCTGACCCACCCTGAGCTACTTGCACGTCCCCTAAATGACCTATTAGACCTCCTTTCTACACCTCCATACTAGTGAGGTCTGCCAACAGTCTCATCACCTGGCAGCATCTTGGAATTAAATGCAGATTCTTAGGTCCCACCCAGACCTGCAGAATTAGAATCTGCATTCAAATGAGCCCCAGGTAATTCCTATGTACATTAAACTCTGGGCAGCTTCCATAAAATTGCTAAGCTGCTTACATCCCTCCCTCCCACTGCCCCTATTACACAGAAAATTTTGAAAGCTCTATCTGAATGAAAGTGAAGGATTGCCTGTTCAAAGATTGCTTTGAACCCCTGCTTAGGTTTAAAGGCACCTACTTTCCCAAGACATGCAGCACTGTCATCAGCTGCTAACAGGGCTGTGAATTCCTTGTTAGTCTCATTAACCCTTGTACACAAGTTCAATGAACGGTTTATAATAAATGAGAATCCATGTTTTTAAGACTTTGGTAAAGCCATCATCCATGCTAAAAACGTTCACCCAGTAAATGGCTTTCCTGATTTTGGAGAACTTTTATAAATGGAATTAGTTTCTTACCATCTTCTTAAGTTCTAAATCTAAAATAAACTAAATTCATTTAAAATTATTGGCATTTTAAAAAATGCATGTTTAGCCGGGCTCGGTGGCTCAGCCTGTAATCCCACGCTTTGGGAGGCTGAGGTGAGTGGACTGCCTGAGCCCACGGGTTCGAGACCCGCCTGGGCAACTTGGCAAGACCTCATCTCTACAATAAATCAAAAATTAGCCGGGTGTGGTAGCGCGCGCCTGTAGTTCCAGCTACTTGGAAG